>NC_083742.1:18515833-18816666 GCF_033458585.1 Syngnathus typhle
ACACATCTTTGACAATACAAAGACGAGAAGACTAACATGTCGGCCATGCGCCGCCACGCAATCATCAGACGGGGAGGCTCGTCCGGCATGGCAGAGCACAGCATGCCCGCTGCTTGTAACAAGACGGTCAAGTGGCCATGCATGATGTCATTAAAAAGGGCCTGAACACTGCAGCATTCCTCACTGGATTATTGCAAAGTATGACAACGGCGGCGGATGACGTCCTTTAAAGTCAAGTGAGAGCGTCACATGCTTTTTGGGTGAGTTGCCATGCTTACTTAACTTCTTCTCAAAGTCCAACATAAGAGCTAAATTCAGACAACAGGGAGGTGGCATGCAACACACACATGCAGAGCAGGAACCTGGCCCGCATTGGCAGGGGCTGATGCTGCCGTGCGCACGGTGAGCTCACCTACCGTTGCCGTGGCGACACCAACCAGAGGGAAAAAAGCCTTATTGTGTGTACGCATGCGTACGTGCGACCGTGATTGTGACAGAAGCCGGTGGAAGAGGAGGAGGGCCTGCAGGAATTCACATCGTGCCTGGCTTGTTTAGGGGTCTCATTCACTTACTAGCCCCTTTTTTCCAGAGGAAACAAGCACACCTTTCAATTATTAAGGCAGTCAATTCAAAATGGCGCTGGCGATAAAAAGAGCAAGCCGGTGCTTTTAATAGAGCGGATGCGTGACGACCGCGTTGATCAGCGGGAAGCACGTGCGGACACATGCCATGTTCTATCACTACGCATGCACTTACCCTTTCTTTTTTTTTTCCCTCAAGCAGACAAGCAAAGTAAAGTCGCCTTCCTAGCAGCTGTTATTGTTGAATTCTATTAGTGATGAAGAGCTAACTCAGACTATAGGGGTCATCTGCTCATCAATGGGTGGTGGTGGCCTAGGCTCGCTCTGCAGCCATGAATGCACTGAATTCATTAGCCCTGCTGCACAGATGGTGTCTGGCTGCCTGTCTCAAGTTCAAGTTCATGTCCAGGAGATAGATAAAAAAGACAGCGAGAGAGAGAGAGCCAGCTTAAGACCAGACAGACAGACGTGGTTGAACGAGACATGGCTATTGTTCCCTTTCATCAACGTGATGCAGACTCACTCTCTGAAGAGGCCTGGGTCAGCTAACTGTGGGCACAGGGCTACATACAGGCAAAACTGAAAACGGCCGGGTCAAAATGAAGATGTTTGTCAAAGCTTTTGTTGAGCAACCACTTCCCCCACCTATGTGGACTTTGCAAAAAAAAAACATTGCAAGGGGTTGACACAATATGTAACAACCCAGATATGGGCTATTCATATGCTTCGTGAGAGAACTCAACCAAGGCTGTTCCACATTATGTAGAAGCTGCAGTGGGCGAACGCCCCGTGGAATAGTGTGAGCACAGAAAAAAGCATTCAATGTAAAATAGGCCGATTCCCTGGTGGATGAGTATTAAAAACACTTTCCATGGTCACCCTGGGTTTGCGATCATATGACGACTAATGAGGGTGCTGGTGTGGCCACCAAGAAGGGCAAGGACAAGCATGGCTAGGCAGATTTACGCTAATACGGGATATGCAAATGGCCTCTCCAGATATGTAGCAAGAACATTCACGCATTTCCAAATGAACCAAAGTAACAATTTCAAAAAGGCACAAAGGAGTTTAAAATTGAAGAACACACACACAAGGCTAATTTGTGAAAGCTAATTGAAGCATACTGAGCAAGTCTGATCTTGCAAGTGTGTGAGATGAGATGCTGCTCTCTCTTGGTAACAATACACCTCGCCATTCAATTACTTTTGCTGGCTGCAGGGATGAATCCTTTGGAATATTTACTGGCTGCAGGGTTATTTTTATAAAGTGCAAAATAATTTTAAAAGGATAAACGGAATTGTAAAAACAAATACATGATGGTGCAGACGGTGAGGGAGGCCAAGTGCTTTAGCGAGCTGTGGGTTGACATGGAGAGTGACCCCCCTCCCCCCCCCCCCCCACACACACACACATCCATATAATTTGAACACTAACCCCTTTCATAAAGCAATGCTTGCGCTTAACCAGTGCCGATTGTTTTACTCACAACAGCTCAGGCCAACTTCCTCTACTGTTCTCTCAGGCAAATAACCTGCTTTTCTAAAAAAGACTTTTGAAGAGCAAACTTCCAATTCAGCCAATTGATGATGAAAAAAAAGAGTCAAAATATGGTTCACTCAAACTTTACAATGAGGAATCAATTAAAGATGACTTAATGCGCAATTTGTCATTAAACAAATCTGTATGAAAGGTCTCCACACCAACAATCACAGAAAAACAATTTTGTTTTCAGTTTGAGGGTGTCAGGGATCCCTAACGCAGGTGTTTGCTGACCTTGTTTTCTACATAAAAGTGAAAAATATTATGCTACAGTGTTAAGTGTCAACCACACGATTCTTTTTTTATTTTTTATTTACCTAGATCTTCTATTGACCCTCATACTGTACATAATGCCAAAATTCAACAAACATCTTGACGTGCCTGATATTAAAAGACCAATTCCATCAATGCACAATACAAAGATGTCAGCCCCATTCAAATTGCACAAGGTACCAAAATGTCTAAGTGCAGTGTGTTGAAGTGGCGCCATATGCAGTGCAACTCTTTCAAAATCACTCCGACTATGACTAAGGTAGAGGCCACGCCATTATGCATACAACTGGCGCAGGCGTGAGGCCTTCAAAGACCGTTAGTCTCCTCCATGTTCCCCTCTTTCTTTGGGGATGCAGATGAGTAGGGTGCACTTGACATCTTTTCATGACAACTCCCCCCTACATTTATTACCCCCACCCACCCCCTATTCCAAGCCCTGTCATATTGGGCCCGGTCATGGCATTGCCACTTGCCCCCACCGAGCGTGGGAATGGGATCGTCCAGCCGTTCACATCTCCTGCACTGCGGTTAACGGAATCAATTAAGTCCCCCTCGCCCTCCCAAACACAGCCACTCTCCCCCTCTTCTGCCAGCGCAGTCCTCCTCACACCCCCTGACCCTCATCCCTCCTAGCCCCCCAACTCTCCACTTTTTTGTCAGCCCCCTCCTCATACATCCTAATTATTAGGCCCTTGCTCTGGGATGCCAGCGTCGTTTCCTGACCTGACTCGAACATGCAGAAATACACTAAATGTAACTAATTCCCCCGTAAAATATAATCAAGCGAATATTAGGATGTGTGCATATAAGCACCGTATATACACTGTCTCATAAATGACAAAGTTATCAGTAAATTACATTGAATACATAGATTTTTACGTGTCAAATCCAGGAAAAATAAATTGGAAAAAAATAAATAAATGGTGCATGTCCTCGATGAGTCTGGAAGTGGTTTTTACTTTCGGTTATCTAGCTTTATGACGAGCAGAACACTCATACAGCTAGATAACCAAAGATAACAACCCACTTCCTAATCTTCTGCAATAATCCACATGCACACCTCCGCCTCCGGTCTCCAACTTTCCATCTCTTAGAATTCAAATAAATTAAAGCAGGGGGGGAAAAAAAAGACATCCTTTAGAAAATCACATTCTGCCTTATATTCCCTTTTTTTGCCATTGCTGGTCACTACACAGGATGCAAAAATTCTTCCATGCCAAAGAGGTTGAGAAAAAAAAGAAATATAATCCCAATGTTAATGCTATATTCACTTGACATGAGGCAATATGAGTGAGTTGAAGCAGGCCGGCTATAGAGTGCAGTCATCCTTGCACAGGGGCCCTCATCTGCAATGCAAATAAGCCCGAATCCCACAAAAGACTCGTTCGCCTCTATTAAGTCGTCGTGGAGCAGCCATAGATATCCTGTGAGGCCGGAGGAGAACCAGCAGGAGGAGGGAAATCCGACTTCCCCGTGGAAAGTGCAACCACAGCGCAGGGAATAAGGACGCTAATGTTTCAGATTATGAAGTCGCGAGCTTGCTTTGTGAGAGTCAGATCGTCCGCGCAGCTCCAACCTACAGCAGAGCTGGAGAGCCGCTGCCTCGCAACCTCGCAGCCCGAGGGTCCCATGTGCAGGCGGTGAGCATGCTCCCCTCCCGCTCTGCAAGCAGTGTGGAAGTAAAGGGGCCATCCCCAATGCTTGATAGGGAGGCTGGACAAAATATGGACCAACCCCGGTGAGGTCAAAGGCCTCGGACCACGAGCATCTAAATACGGTGATGTCATGAAGAAAAAAAAAAAGAATGCAAAATCACACCCCCACCTCCTCCTCATCCTCGTCCCTCCTAATGCGCCCGCGCACACGTCCGCGCTGGAGGGAAAACGTCCGCCTTGTGCGGCGAGCAGCACCGCGCACGTCGTTTTTCTCCGCAAAGATTTTTTTTTTTTTAATTTTACCTCGTGATGGGAGCGACTGTATTGCGTTTGAATGGAGGAAATTGAGATAACTGCGACGATATAGAGGCTGCTTTTACAAAAGCAATATTAAGCTCTCGCTTGCTGTTCCATGCGTCAAAATCCTTATCGCTTCCATTTTTTTTTTTTTTTTTTTGCGCATCCGCAGCGTGGACTACAATGGCACCGTCGCCTCCTTCAACGTGTCCGTGTATTACTCGTTTCCCCCCCGTGCACATGGGGAAGTGTGAGTAGTTGGCTGGACATCTCAGAATGTATGAGAGCAAAATAATGGGATAGAATTATTTCACCTGGGCATGCATTGCTGCTTTTTTTGTTCATTTCGATGCCATTAAACACGACATACACCAATCAAATTTCTTAATTTGTGAGTGACAATCAGATTTATATTTGTCAATCACGTCATTCACTTTCCAAGAGGTCCCACTCACGCCAGTGTCGGAGGTGGGCGGAGCTAACTCGGCAGGTGTAAAAAGGAGCCAAATGATGCACTTTGACATATAGATTAAATAATAGACTTTTTTAATCCAACACTATGTTTGGATTCTCTTATATTCTTGCATCCACAATGTGCCATCTTCTATATGATGCACACAAAGCATGAAGACATTTTTTGTTTAGTTATATCTCTCCAATCTTGAATTAAGACCCCCCCCCCTTTCATATTGTAAATTATAATGCTCAATAAAGAAAGGCCAGCTCATTAAGGCTCCACAACGGGCCTGCCACGAGCGCGCACAAGCATGAATACAGGTCACGTCATCACAACGCATTATTAAAAAAATAAAGTTGAATAAAACACATTTTTGAAGACGCACCTAGAAATGCACACGTTTCTTTGTGATGCGGATGACGAAATAGCACAACCGCGTGTGACGTTAGAAGTGGAACTATAGGATTTGGTTTCACATATAATGACGATTTAAGCAATTCGATCCGACTTCATCTACATGCAGCATCAAATAGAGTTATTATAACGTCATTTTAATGACGCATCGCAGCCATCTACAATACGAGATGACTACAATTCATTTCTTATTTGTTGTTAAAATATGTCAAGTACTGTAGATGGTTCTAGAAGATCATTTCAGCAATCTCAAAGTGGGTCAAAACCAAAAAAGACATTTACAACCCGAAACTTTTGTTTTCGCCCGAAACCAATGTGTGCACAAACGCCGTTACCGCTAGTTCTATTCTATTCCCAAAACAAGACGTAAAAGTTCTACTTACTTTCTACAAAGGTGAGTCAAAAGAAGTGAGTGGTCCGTGGTGTCTGGTCGTCAACCACTATCCCCTCAAATATCCCGTTGAAAAATAAATAACGAAAAAGGCAAATGGGCTGGGCTGGGCTGAGGATGGGGATGGGATGGACACAGCGTGCACTTTGTAGAATAACCTGCATTTGAAGCATGCTGCAGCCGCTCTGAGCACAGTGTGATCATATCCCAGGCACATGATAGACGGAGTTGGGGGGGTGAGGGGGAGGGATGGATGCAAAAGGGAGGGGGTGGTTGGGTGCTGGGGGGGCACAAGACAACTTTCCCATACTGCCACCAAATAGAAGAAAAAGTTTTCAGTCGGTTGGTTGGGTTGATGATGATGGTGGTGGGGATGATGATTGGCGGGGGGGTCCTTCTGCGCGAGGACGTGCTCAGAAATCCAACCAAGTGCCCCCCAAGTTCTTTTGTTACAAAAATGTGCTTCTGCCACCCCCCACCCTAAAAAAAAAAACACCGCACCAACGCACAAAATACACTTAAATTCCATTTTCTATGCTACTTATTCTTGGAGACTTTTGGTCGAAAGGCAGACTGTACCCGGGACTGGTCGCCAGTCAATTACAGGTCACAAACATTCAATTTCACATTTATATTGTTATAGTGAATGTGTGGGAACTGAACCCAGACGACATGTCAGTCATAAGGTGAAGGAAGCACAAAGTAGTGTAAAGTTCTAAGAAATATAAACATAACCAATCAGTTAAAAAAAATGTAACCCATGGCAAATTTTCTTGGGGGTAAAATAAAATGTTGTGATGACTAGTTTGCTCGAATAAAGAAATGTTATAGATAATAAAAAATTTTTTTTACTAGTATGACATTTTAATTATTAACTATTGTCATCATGTGGCAAATGTGCTTTATCATTATTATAATAACGACTGTGAAAAAAGGAAGCCCTCCCTGTCTAATTGATTCAGACTATAGTTAGGTTGCGCGTGCACGTCCAGTGACGTCGAACGCGCAGCCATATTTAAATACGCCAAGGTAATTAGCCAACCGAATATGCAAATTCAGCTCCAACTACCCAGTCAGTGTGCTTGCGTGGCCGCAGACGGACTAATGGTCCACCCTGTAGACTTTTTTTTTTTTTTTAAGTGGGCGTTTAAATATACAGCATTGTCTTATTGATCTCCTTTGGACCACAATGAAGAGAAGTAGAAGAAGACGAGCGGCTCCTGTATGCGTGGAAACCTCGAACAAGATTTTTTTCCCCCCCTCCTACTGAGAAGACTTCACGCTGCCGACGCGGTATTCTTATTTTCAGTCTGAATGCAATGTGATTGAATCGCTTTGTATTTATTGACGCACCTGACTATTTACCGTTATTTATTTCTCACAATGATGTTAAAACGGTTAAATAATTGCGGGCCTTTTATGATGATAAAACAGCTAAAACTCCGAGATTTTAAGAAACGTTATTCAATGATGCAAATGAGCACATTGGCTGCATCTAGCAAGCATTTCTCCAACAATGGCGACGGGGAAATAACATTTAAAAAGCCATTCAAATAAAACAAGACATGATTTCAAAAGTCCTGCTTGTTGGGAGTGCAGTGACGTAAATCGTTTGCACACCAAATTTTAACTTATATCTATTCACTGTTCACATGCCTGCCATGAAATACATTGTATTCATCAGAAAACGCCACGTGACCTTACCTCTCATGACAGCATGTTCATTCCTCGTCTTGAAGTTTGCACACAAAGGTATGGGGACGTAAATCATGTCGCGTCGTGCGTGGCTCATCACGAGTGGTCAGCGACCTGGCTGCGCCCTAAAGAGTCAAAAGATGATGCATGACAGGTTTGATGCCCACCTGGCACATTTGGATGCTAAATTTCCCCCATATAGGATCCCAATACACACATTTTAACATCATTCCAATGGTTTGGGATTTTTCTAGAGTTTATGGAACTGTATAAATTGTGTTTTCCCAATTTTGTGATTGAATATAATGTGGAATGTTTACATTGCGTCTTTTTTGGTTTAATAGAGCAAATGTTTACTTACCTTTGTTAAGGCAGCACGCATGGACAGAAATAATGTATTCTACGGCCCTGGAATTACAATATAGCAATTAAGTTAGAATGAAGATTAATTGCTTTTCTCAAATGTTTAATCGTCAGAAATGTGTGTGTGCGTTTGCAACTATTTTTCCCTCAAATGTTTGATTAGTAAAAGAACGTACAACACATGTGATGACGACAGAGGCTAACATTAAGTTTAAACCGAAGTACAATATAGGCTTTAATAAAATACAATTATGGCAATTAAAAATAGCAACTTAACATTTGACTATATTGTAGACTACATATGATCAAAAAACTCCCAATGAAGAGAAAGGTCAAAAGAAAAAACAAAGATAGAAAACGCTAGAGTCCTTTTAATTCTTTGCTTGCACTTGTAATTAACATTAGCATGCATTGTCCTTTAGCATCTTTCCATTGTCCTTCTGCCATTATTGTTTGTTAGTTATTCACAGTTTAACTATAGTTAAAATATTATAATATTTGGTGATTTGAGATGGCCTTCATCTGTGCTTAACAGTTTTAAAATTTGTATTTGTGAGAAAATAATGATAATAAAAAATGGACAATGTCATACTTAACCCAAGACGACGAAGAAAGAGCTCCGCTCCACTCCACGACCTAATGCTGACATCTAGTGGCAGAATGGAGAATGGCTACAACTGGACTGGAAAGAGCGGCCGAAAAGTGGAAATCACTAAATGCACGTTTTCCATGAAGACAAAAATGATTATTGATTAGAAAATACTCTGTGCAATCGATGAAAATCTTATACATTCAAATATTTCTTGTACTTTTAGATTTTTGCAGTTTCAAAATGTGAGACGTGTCTTGATGTATGATACAAATTGACCAGGTCGATTATGTTTAAATGCAGATGTTGACGTTATGATTGTTTTCATTTCTGCTTAATTTCTTTTATTCCAAATAAAAACGTGCATTTGTTTCAATTTGATGTCCATACAGTGCAAAGAAAACGGAATTACAACAAGTGTATAGCGCCACACTGATTACAGGTACGTCTATGACATTTGGTCCAATTGAGCATTTCAATTTCCATTTCCATCCTGTTTATTATGTACTCGGAATGATTATTTTTATTTGCAACACATTTATATTAGCCTATCCTTGGTATGGTGCTCATATTTATTTTCAACGTGTTTTCAAAGTTAATACGGCAGGATGTATTCGCTCAAATAGCGCTAGTGTTGTTCTCATTGTTTAAATATGCACTGATTAAATACAAATTTTCTTATTTGGATATCTTAAAAACACAATGGATGTTTTTATGTGTTTATTTATTCATCAACAAATATGAACGCTCGCGAGTTCACACTGTATAGAAATGTTACTGGGCTATAATATTCGTTTTACAAGCACATTTAGATTAATTATATTATTACCGACAGGAGCTTCTTCAATACATTATTTAGATACACATGCGTTTTTGTCAATGATGGAACGAATTTAACTGATTGTAACCTGTAAAATAAATAAAATAAATAAAAGGTCATACGACGTCAAGCTGCAAATAATTCAAACATTTCCAATTTCGGTTTATCTGACTATAAATGAAACACGGGAGAAAAGAGAAGGGGCCTTCAAATAGTTGGGACCACTGCAGGCCTATTAAGGAGTACTATTTGCCAAATAGTAGGGTTTATTATTATTATTGGCTTTTCTTTCAAAAATGAATTCAAATAAATTAAAATAAGCCCTCTCTGTAATTAAGAGAAATTGCTATTAGTAGTCCTGCGTCTTTTGTCGCCATTGGAGTGTTGCGCAACATCTCTTTGCACCACTTCCACGGGGAAGGGCTCTTTCGAATCCGCACTGAAACAAAAAGCCTGCATGCAGAAACGAGTCCAACACAATAAAGTCACACCAAGTCACGATGAGGATAACTAAGAAAGCCAGTAAGTTTACTGAAATCTCTGCAAAGTACAAACAGTTCAACTCCTCTCTAGTCGAGGACACTTGTGTATTCCAGCCCCACCACAGGCAGCTCAGTCCAGTCCAGTTCCACACACTTTTCATTGAACACCATCACCATGAGTCAAGTGGCGACAAAGGCCAGCTTATGCCGCTCAGGTTCTGCACCAAACTTCTCCGAAGCTGCCCCATGCAGTCTCTGGGTTAACACAAGCTACATTTCACACTACAGACCGACGGATTTAAGCATTGAACAGAAACAGATCCCGTTTTTTTTTCTTTTCTTCCCCCTCAAGATTTAAATAAACCACACAATGTGGAGTAACAAAGAGGCATGGTTTGCTATTACACATGGCTGTACAGGTGGATGGATGCTCTCCCATTTTGCACTGCAAAGTGACCGCACAATACATCAGCGGAAGTACTGCTTGGGTCATTTGGAGGTACCAACATGACTTTTCATTTTTAATCTCAACGAAAACACAGCAACTGATCAACAGATGGAAAAAAAATAATAATTGCAACAACAACAGCAAGAAAATATAAATTCATGTCTTTGGTTAAATTTGAACTGTAATTGATCACCAGGACATGTTGCAAATAGCTCAAGATAGGAGTGAATATAATAGATGCGAATTACGGTCACGTGACTTTTTTTCGCTTCTAAGCACGCGCGCGCGCGCACGCTCACTCAAATTCGATGCACAAGTGTTGTTGGCATCGACACAAAGTCAACCTGGACTTGAGTGGAGTTAAAGTGTGAAAGAAATTGTGCATTTGAATATTTTTTTTTTTATTGTCATCTTTCAATGCTTGCAAAATAAAAACATAAATGAATGTGTAAATAAGAAGTTTACAACACACAAATGCCACTGGCTTTGGTTTCTCCACTCGCTCGCCTCAAACATCTTTTATTTTTCCCTCTCAGCCTTTTTGTACTGAATTAAAAAAAAAAAAAAAAGAAGAGTGAGAAGAACACTGCTATAGAGGCTCTGCCCCCGTTTGAATGCACAGACTATACAGTAACAACAAAGTGAACCTGCATGAAATATGCACATTGAAATATCATAACACTTAAATGACAGCAGATACATGACTCAGAGGCAGAGATAAGTGGCTAGTTTGGGTCATCAAAAGAGCTAACGATCAGAAATTAGCGACTGGCGATCACATTTTCCTGTCGAGCAAATGATGTTTGATCGGAAAATAATTCCACCGGAGGACATACGGAATCAAATTAGCAATGCAAATGATTTGGGAGTTATTCCTCACCATCCATTTGCAAAATTGCATTAGTTAAATTGCTAACAAGGGAGATTGTACGGCTTGGATATGACAAGCTCAAGTTGTGTCGAGCTGAAGGAGGGACAACAAGTTCAATAAGTTAATTAAGCTTAAGGATGAGACGCGAGACGACAAATGCGTGTTGGGGTCAGATCGTGATTGTGTGATTTCTTTACCAGCTCTGCTCAGGGCTCAAAGGAAAACAAACCAAACATGTGCGACTGCACATTGAAACTCCACTAAGAAAACAACAACAAAAAAATTATTATATATATTTATATATTAGAAAGCTATACACAAGCATGTTAATTTCACAGATTTTTTTTTTTTAAAGATTCTTAATATTACCATTATTATATATAATTAGAAATACACGTTTAATAACAAACCTCTACAAAGATAAAACAGTTCAGCAAAGCATTGGATCTCAGTCTGTTTCATGGCTTTGGGCTCCAAAGCCCATGCACTAACCCCCCTCCCCCCCCCCCTCCACTATCCTTCTCTTATTAGCAAAGCTATCAAAAACACATTCTGGCTTATAGAAACTACAAAAAGCCACAAAATGCTTTGCATTGTATTCCTTTCATAAGAAAATATAAGCAAGTGTATCGTACAATTGTTTTTTTCTTTGTTTTCTTTTTCCTCCTTTAATAATACTGATAGTTAATACTAGATCCAGAGGCTTATTGATTACACCTAACTCTTGGATCAGAGGGTGCTCCTCACCCCACCCCTCCCTCACCCCAATTTTTTTTTTTTTACACACCAAAACTTCCAAACGTATTGGGGTCCGATTACCTGTACAGTCCTTCAAATGTTGCATATTAGCTTTTTCTTTAGCGAGTAAATAAATCTTGAAATGTCCGGCAACCTCTTGACCCCCCCCCCCCCCCCTACCTTTGACCTCTATTTACATAAATACGTTGAACCTGCAACATGACATCATCTAATGTTAACACACACTTGTTTTTGCGAGGGAGACGGTACATAGCGATGAAACTACACACGGCGTGTATGTTCATTTTTTTTTCTTTTTTTTTGTCTTTTCTAGTCACTGATGATTCTCTGCGGTGAACTTGTATGGAAACAGAGTACCTGACTATTGTTGGCGATATGCATATATGTACACAGGGTGTGAAGATATATGCATTTGTGATTGCTTGTATCCAAACGCAAAGCAAGTTATGCATAGTTCCCCAACTAGAAATCCAAGACCCCGCCCCTCCCCTATCCCCGAATGACATCTACAAGAGCCCGCCGGTTTATGTGATGTCATACGTATAGCACACACACGCACTCAGCAAAAATACAAACAAAACTAAAAAAAAAAAAATTGTAGACTTTTTAGAGGGGCTGTTAGATGATGGTGGTATTGACAAGGGGGCTGTTGTTGTTTAGGGGGGGGTTAAGTTGGGGAGAGGGCAGCGCTATCATGTGGCCCAGCCCTCGGACAGGCGCACCCGCTTGATGGAGGGGCTCTCGCGCTCGTCCAGGGTGGGCCGGGCCAGTCCCAGAGGAGAGTGGAACTCGTTCCTGTGCTCGTCGCGGTCGCTGCCTTCGTGGGAGCTGCTACAACTGCTCAGGCTATCGACCGGGGAGCGTCCCGAGTCCTGGCGGGAAGCGGGGTTCTGGGGGGGTACTACCCCACCGCCACCACCGTAGCCCCCCGGTGTGCTGCTGGTGCGATCTCTAGGAGGAGAAACAGGTTCGGACTTGATGTGCAGGCTTTGAGTAGAGGGCAGGGAGAGATTTGAACCCTGACATAAGTGAGAGCTAGAGCAATTTCTGTTGGAAGGAAGAGGAAAGGAAAGGTGTTACAGAGATACGGAGCACACAAACATGCATTTGACGATTTTCAAGAGGTGTCGTATTTGTGCTGTGAAGACTGGAGAAAACGGTGACGTAGCGGTGCCTCGACGTTTGTCCATGCAACAAAACGTATCATTCCTCGCGAAAATGAGTGGAAATGCGCCCAATCGTAGGAAAAACAACACTCTAAAATATTTCACTTTATAATGACATAATTAAATAGAATGATAAGAATTAAACAGTGCTTTCTGATTTGGATGTCATGGACAACAGGGGGCAGTATAATACAGACGTTGGTCATATGCTATATCGAACCCCCCCAAAAATGGTCATAAATCGGGTCTGTCGAGGTGCCACCCTCTTTGGCTACTTGGTTGTGACATCATTCTTGTGTGATGATCCATGCATTCCAAAATGGGTCCGCAGCCACTCACCCGAGTTGTCCGAGGGCCGAATGTTGCATGTTCTGAAGGTGTTGCTGTTGCCAGCCGCTCATTGAACCCAAGTGCAGGGAACTGCCGCTGTTAAAGCCGGACAACGAAGACAAGTCTGCACTATTCAGGGAATACTCTGCATAAGAAGAAGAAGAAGAAAAAAAATGGTATCAGGAATTTGTGCAAGTTGCAAGGAGTGTGTAAGTGCGTTGAACAACGTGGCACCATCCCTAAATGAAGCTCTCTTCATTTGTGTGACAACAGCGACCTCTTCTGTTCAAATGCTGAACAACGTTTCCAAAATGATGGCTAATTCAAGGCCAGATTTATGCAACACCAGGATTAAGATGGTCGTTGCCAAATCGATACCAGGCAAAGTGCCATTAAGTAAAGAAAATGACTTGGATTATAATTATAATATAATTCCCCAAAACAAATGATTGAAAGCAATTATTTGCAAAGACTATCAGAGACATCTTTATTGAACATCTTTTTTTATCTATTATATTGAGTGCCGTCTGAGCACAATTTAAAATAATATTTTGACCCATTACAGTGTTAACAAACGGCACATACCTGTACCATAAGAAGTGGAGATGGCCGACGGGTAACCACCCATGCCTTGTCCTGGTAGAGTTGGAGTTGCTACTGACACAACTGGGGTGGCCAATGACTGAGCAGACTGGGAGTTGTTTATTCTCTGGTTCTGCGACAGGAAAAGATAAAAGACAAATAAAAGAGATGAGGGGAGGAGAAAAAAAAAAGAGCCTTGAGAACATTTAACGGACAGCGCAGCCTAATCAAAGCAACCGAGTTCTACTCGTCTTTTTCATTTCCTTTCTCACTTAACAGATGCTGGCAAAATGAATGCGATGCCAACTTGCGCAGGGAAGCAATTGCCTGACACGCGCTGAACTCAGCCAACCCTGTCATTTACCCTTAGTGAGGGCCCAGCGTCGCTATAGTAACACCATCTGTCTCCAAGGCAACGTAGGGTAGCGATGGCAAAGGGAGTGGACATGCTTTTGCCGTGGCGAAGGTGAGCATTTGTTGGCCAAAGATGCAATAAAAAAAGAAATCGGAACACAAATCACAGTAATAAATACTGTGAATTGTGTGCCTATGTGTGTGTGTGTGTCAAATGCACAGAGAAATGGGAAAGGCAGAAACTAAAAGTCAAACTTATGAGAACTAGATGTCAGGTCAACGTGCTGTTACAGACATCCAACGCTAGGGGGCACTATGTGTCCTAACAAAACAAACACAGCCCACTTTGCAACCTTCAGCGCAGACAGCGACAGAGATGGAAAAAGTCGACTGGAGTCCGAAATATCAGACTCCGACAATTTTTAGTGGTGGCAGCGAAAAAAGTGGGCGCACATGAAAAGCCAGTTTTTGCAATATTGCTTCATTAGAGGGAGGCTGCTGGGATTAGAGCAGTCCGACTTACCAGGAGGAGATCGACGTCATCAGACTGAGGGCATTAAAGATGGGGAGGGTGATAAATTCAAATTAGAGAATGTGAGTGAATAGAAAGTGACGACTAGTTGCGGGTCTAAAGAAGAAGCGGCTACAAAGATCATTACGCTACCCAAAATAACCTCGATAATGGCAAAGGGGGAAAGGTCAAAGTAGACAAACGCAGTAAATCGAAAGACACTGTTGAAGTCGGAATGAAAAATGTATTATTTTACTCCCTACTTTTCATGAAATGATTACGAATGCATTCCAATAGGAGTAAAATAATCTTTAAGAAGTACTTGTACACATTTTTCTGTTTGCAATTCATTTGAATATATATGAATATATGACATTTTCTTTTCCCGTGTTTTAAACACGCACAAACTGCAACAATATTGGAATTTTGATCAATACTTTTCAGCAATAAAACCTTTGTTTTTGATAAACAATTAGTCCTACTATTTATAATGCTTGGAGATCTTTGTATTGTCAAAGTGGTAAAATGGAGAACCACATAAATTAGACTTGGTCAGGAAACAAATAGGTCCGACACAACTATTTTAAATAATGGACAAGCTTGAAGAAAAATGAAACCGATAAGCGTTTACTCACAATGGAGGGCATGTTGTTCTTGGCGCCATGCGGGATGAGAACACGGAGGTCGGGTTTGCGGTTGTTCATGCCCAAATTCATGGGCGGGGGTGACTTTGCCTGCATGTTCTTGTTCATGCCGGCCTGAGAGACCAGCAGACCGGGAGAGTTGCGGTGATTGCCATATCCGTTTCCTGGCAAAGCAAAGATGGCACCGTTAGAAACATTTCAATAGGCACACGTGGATTGTTTAGGTTCTACTCTTCTTGCAAAATCCTTCCTCAAACTTTTGCAAATCCTGCTGTGTAAAATAATCAGGATCCACACTATTCCATTTTCACCTTGCGGTTCTTTCAAGTCGTTACTTTCTGACACAAGACCCTCGAGCGCTCGTATCATTTACTTGGCGGCTGTGCAAAAAGCCGACCTTCCCCTCCGACTCCGTCACACTCGGTTAAGGCTACATGTGCCCGGCAACAGCCAGTGAATCATGTAAAAACATCAAATTACGGGTAGCAAGACCACAGTGGGACGGGGCCCATCATTTGGCCATCAGAACTAAACACGTGCGGTCGCTCGGCACAAAGACCCTCCCTTGGGGTTGCCACCGGCTCGGGAACACAAGTGCAGCACACGCTTGAAAAACCGTGCGGTGAAAACCTCGCAGTATTATAAAGACCAAAAAATTGGAGGGGAGCATTCCTGCAAGCAACATATTCTTTGTTTCTAACCCAATGCCACAAGCTGGTGCCCCCCCCCCCCCTTCTCCTCTCAAGGGCTAGAACACAGGGCGCAGTGTGGACTTTCCCACTTGAAAGACAGGCAGGAATTATACGTTAGACATAAATGAATTTCCTAATCATATACTCCGGGGGGGAAAATGAGTCGCAGATGTCTTCCTGGGCAATTTCCCTTTGCTGATCTTTGTTTAATTTGAGAGCGAGCTTTTTGTTGTTTGGAAATGAAAAAAAAAAAAGCACAATTTGAACAGTTTGACGAGTAAACCGCCGCGAGTGGTGACGGGGAACGAATGATAAAAGTGCGTGTGTGTTGGGCTCATGTGTGGGTGCTTCACGTGTGATGTCATTTTGTTAATTCACGCGCTTTTCCATGCGAACGGCGGGCCGTGATGTAGCGAGCGTCTTTGAAAGTAAAAAGCAATCTTTGCATATGGATGCACGTGTGTGTTTTGGATGAGCCTCCCTCTTGGTTCTATCTCAATCCCTCACATTAGCAAAGTGGCAGCTGCCTCTTCAGCTTTTCCCGCTCTCTTATTCTCATGGCTGGCCCCCTTTGTGAGCTCGAGTGGCTGCATGTGGAGATAGATGAATGCCACCTCACACACTCCTAAAACACGCATTGACATCACACACACTTTGGTAAATAACCCTCGGTGTTTCGGGGAGAGTTGCCGACATTAATACGGCGTTTGGTCAGAACTTTGTGATGGTAAGGCTTCAATCAGACATCTGCGCGGTGCCGTCGCGTGGAGATGGCTGAGGTCCAGTCAATTATTAGCGCACCATGATCACCAGCGGCACACGGCGCTGCTTAAAGCACTTCACGAGTCGAATCATCAAGTCATTAAGCAAATGAAATGGGGAACTGGGAGTCAAGTCTTTTCATTTGCTCGTTTGATCCCCCCTCCCTCTGATTTTGGGGCAGATGCTCCGACTCAAAGTGAGTCCACTTGCTGCAACCGACCGCTTGGAGAGGAAGTTAGAAGACGCAGCCAAGTGGAGAGGCAATTAGATGGTTGCGTTCACATATAGATTTGTTCGAGAAGTTTACTCATAAAGTTGAACTCATTTGCTTGACTGATTTCCTTGTTCCGATCCCTCGCCTTGTATTTTTTTTTTTTGTCTCAACTTTTGCAGACGTTTAAAACCGGAACATGTGCTGTAGATAAAAGCAGCCATGTTCCTTCACAACCTTTCAGAAGAGGACGTATGATGACTCAGTCTTTCAGTAACCTGTCTTCACTGCACTGGAGTGGAAATAGCACATTATGAGATTCGGACGTCATGCTTGGCTCCTAATGCAACATATTTGCTTTGGTGGTCCAGGCTGGAGATCCACGTAGCATCTTCCAACATCATTGAGTGAATGGGTTCCTTTTATTTAGCAAAAAATGCAAATTGTATTTTAAACATCCGTCAGTCTAAAAGAAAAAAGTTAAAAAATATTTTTTGGGGGGCAAATTCCACTATTCAATCTGAAGAACCTGGTTGTGTTTTTAAAAAGACCATGAAACAATTAGAACAATGGAATTAACAAACGTCTGTGGTATTTAGGCAAAACAATTTTTTTCAACAATGCTGCCACACTACAGGGGACCCCCAGGTAATAGTAGTCCCATGTGGGAACTTGCTGTCATTTTGTCTCTTTAGACACACGTTGGAAGCATGACATCTATGGAAACACACACACATCCGCGCACAAACACACACCTCCTTTTTCTTCACACAGAAAAAACACAATTTGTACAATTTTTGATCCAAACTTGTGAGCAGCTAAAATGTATTTCCGAACAATCGCGGTCCAGCCACCTCACACTGACTCCCTCAACGTCACAATGACCGATCAAGTTCACACAACACTTCCATGTGTGTTGCCCTGCTGTTTCTCCTTTGCACACAAGCACCAATGGATATTCACCCCCCCCCCCTACTCAGCCTCTAGATATGATTTAAGGCCCCGTTTGAATAGAATCTTTTAGTTTCGCACAAGTCTCTCTCCACGTCGGCGTGTTTTTTGCCGCTGCCGAGCGACGCGCCGCCGCACTCCTCACAGAGCGTCTCTGTTCCTTGGCCCCGGTGACACAAAGAGTACATTGGAAGCAGTGCTTCGTCCAAGCAACGTACGCCACAATAAATGATCCTGTTGTGTGTGCGCCACGAGTGACCAGACAGAGAAACCAAGCAGTGACCTCGATGACGGGGCCCCGGGGGCCAGACAGGGCTGGCCCAGCTGTGCCCCCACTGAGCCAGCGCCCCTTCTCGCCATTTTACACTGTAAAATATGTTGAGGCTATAAAATGTCACCCTTTAAATAGAGGTCTCTTTGCTATAAACTTTGGCCTGACATGCCCTGAGGGACAAATCTATTGGCACACAGAAGCTGAAACATTACATTTGCTTACATAAGTTTTTGGGTTTGCTTAAATCTCTGTAGGTTTTTGGGCTACGGTTAGACACTAAAACACGGCATTAATTCGGTTACGAGACATATGGTAGTTGTTAATGTGCGGAGAAGTAAAAAAGCTGCTTGTAAGGAGACACAAAGAACTTAAAATGGATTGGTTTTAGACAACCACAATGTTCCCCTGAGCAGGCTCCGATTTATGAACAGTATCTGGTCAGTTAAGCACCAAATCCTTTTTTTTTTTTAGATACACTGATTCTTTTATTTAAGAGACTTTTCTTTTTTCTAAATCAGTGGTTCTCAATTTATTTATTTTTATTCTCTATTCTATTTATTTTTTATCCTCAAATTATTATTTACCGTATTTTCCGCCCTATAAGGCGCACCTAAAAACCTAAAATTTTCTCAAAAACCAACAGTGCGCCTTATAGTCCGGTGCGCCTTATATATGGACCAAATTCCTAAATTCAAACTGGCCCGAAGTATTGTGTCATGAAATCAATCATAAGTGGCCCGCTGAAGACTATGAATCATGACTCAAAAAGACTATGGATCATTATTTTATGATTATAAAGTAATTTGTTCCGTCTGAAGTTGAAATAAAAAAGATAAAATGGAGAATGATTTGATTTGGATTAAAAATCTGACATGATGCATTAATGGTGCGCCTTATTGTCCGGTGCGCCTTATATAAGGATAAACTTTTAAAATGGGCCATTCATTGAATGTGCGCCTTATAGTCCGGTGCGCCTTATAGGCCGGAAAATACGGTAATTTATTTTTTATTTATCTTTATGAAATCTTTGAACGCTTATTTAACAATAATTTGATTTAAATTTGACGTGTGACCAGTTTTAATAAAATATTTTCTTTACTAATTCATTTTCTTATATTTAGACTCTGTGTTGTTCTTCAAACCTGATTAAAAAAAAATTCCCTACAGTACACGGGATACAAGAAATGATTGTCTTCCAAAGCCCGGTTTAGCGCCTCTCTTCACCTCATCAGGAACTACGTTTCATTTCTCGTCCCTCCCTCCCTCCTCTTCGTCTTGTATGAATTTATTGCGAAACTCAACAGGGGCAGGATGTGTCACAGCCTCAGCGCTGGGTAAACATTCCCAGATGAACTCCACCACCACTAAGATCAACAACACCACCGACAAAATCTCCATTTGGGCTCGGGTTAATATTAGTCACGCGTTATACAGCACCGAGTGGGTGAGCGGGTTGCTAGACAATAGTGTGAGAGCGAGAGGACATTCTTACCAGCACTGGTGCCTGCGCCAGTGGTGAGGTCAGCACCCATGAGGCCACCTAAAACGCCAACGAGGACACGTGTTACATCTCACTCATTCATACAACACACCAGTGCGTCAAGATGCTCCCAGAAAAGAAAAAAAAAAAAAAATCCCTCTCAAGCACACCGAGCAACTAGACGCCGCGGTCCAAGAAAAATGACACATTATTATTTTGAAGCTATGTGAGGTGGAAGGGGTGGGAAGGTTCCGAACTGGTGCGGTTTGCTATGGATGCTGCAAGCTCCAAAGCTCATATTTAGTTTTGTGCTGGCGTTTCTCCCATCCACTTGTAATGACAGGGTGAGGGTGTGGGCTGAACTTTTCAGACCAGTGGGCCTGAAAAAGGACTCGGGACAACAATAACAAACCAACAGGCTTGATTTTTCGTGTCCCCGACACTCGGGGGCCAGACAACGAGTCAGCTCGATTCGAATCCACGCAGGTGAATCAATGAATCGGTGAATTTAGTTGTGCTCGGCGTGCCAGAGAGAAACACACGAGCCCTCATCCCCCTCCCCTACCTGCACTGGGGGGTCTGTGTGTAACTCCGGGCGACATGCTGTTTCTCTGTAGTCCGTGGTGCGTCAGCGGTAGAAGATTGTGATTTCCGAGGGAGCCGCCGGGATGGCTGTAGATGAGATTGTTCTGGTTGCTGACTGGGATGGAAACGGGCATGTCGTAGTTGGACGGGGGCATGGCCTGCTGAGACAAAAAAAGAGAGGCCGGTTTGAATCCATTTGCAAGTTGCAAATGCAACAAGACTGTATTGTTTCAGAAAGAGGGGGAAATTAAAAGGGGGTGGAAAACAGAAAGGGCAAAAGCTTGAAAGGAAAAACTAACATCAGACAACCATGCGCAATTGAATAAAACAGATGACAAGACCACAAGGCAGTAGCGAATGGGTGCGTCAGGGAAGTACTGCCGAGAAAACAACTGGCACAATAACCCAACGTGCTCCTCATTAAACGGATGGCTTTGAATCCTAACGAGTCACTTTCTTCATTCGGAGAGAGACGACTAGTCCAAATAAGTGCATTTCCCTGCCAGGAATTTTATGACAGTAAATCAAAAAAAAAAATACATGACACACTCAGCTCCAAAAGGCCAAATGATCATCCACTCTGACTTCATCTTTGTGCAAATGTGCTGAGACCTTTGCAAAATTTCTTTTGAGATGGCAAGGCTTGAGTTTAATCGGAGATGATTTATTTTTCCATTTCATGGCGCTAATGTAAAGTGTTGGTGGTATTTACTCAGATCAGCGTGCAGCCTCATCAGTAACATTAGAAGCCCTCAAGCACCTTTTTTTTCCCTTCCATGTGACATTTTTTGTGTCACTTGGCACAAGGGCTTAACCTTGGGAGTGCCCTGGAAGTGGTTGGATTCTCAATGTTAGCTTTAGGAAGTAGAAAATAGGGCTCTAAATTACTGCCATGTGCCTGAAAGCAATATAGGGAGAATCAGCCGGGTTTGTATGGAAAATATACTTTGCTGCTTTTCCCACTTTTGTCCATTTTAATCACTGTTTTACTTGTAATTTTCCTTAATGATGTAGGAGAAACACCCATTGGTTGTTTGTACAGGGGTGTCAAACTCATTTTTGTCGCGGGCCGCATCATAGTCATAGTTTCCTTATGGCCGTCGACAAACTGATGAATAAGTTTGAAACCGGACACTAATAAAAACGGTTCAAATATTTTAAAAGATCATATTTTCTTAAAAGTGAACACAATTTGTGACTTTAGTATTGACAGATGAAGTTGATGCACAATTTGTCTTCGGGGGGGCCACATAAAATGATGTGGCGGGCCGTATCTGGCCCCCGGGCCTTGACTTTGACACCTATGAGTTATAACGTACATAAAGTTGTCCAGACTTAAAACTCTCATAAGTGTATTTTAAAGGATAGTTAAAGCCTTCATTTAGGAAAATGAATTATGGTTTAAGGAATGCGGACACCCTGTTTTTAAAAAGGATCTGATCAGACTGCACACGTCATTTCACGGGTGCCATTTTCCCTGCTCTCACTCATCTCCCGCCTTTACGCTGCGTCCCCTGCAATGGAGAGAGGCCCGAAGCTTGGCAGCCAACCCTGACCACACACCGAACTGCCACTTGTTTTGCGCGCAACACACACCGCACACCCCAGCGTCGATCCCAATCGCATCTCACCCAGAAAGCTCCCCCCCTGGCTCCCCAAACCGCGTCTCTCTTCCATCCATGCAAGGTTTTGTCACACACTACTCTTCTCGTCCAAATGATCCAACATAGAATTACTGTAAGCATTTCAATATGATGATACTTTGTGAATGGCGGGAAGGGTCCGTTTACACAAAGCCGCTTTTACGGCGTGGTTTCAGGCAAGCGACTCGTCTGTAGAATCAAAACTACAATCAAAACGTTTGACAAATGTTACACTTGTGCATGCAGTTCCTCGTGAAATCAAAAAGCCAGGCATCGTGGGGAACAGGTTCACGGTGGGGAAGCCGTTTAAACGAGAAAGTGTGCAATTATGAAGCAAAAATGGCTGCCGGTTGTGGCTGCACTTATGTCAAATTAGAGGACCTCTCCTCAATAAGCAAAAAGTGAGAGCTGTAATTTTTTTTCCCCCATTCTGTGTATACATTGTAATCTGCGGTCGTCCTCCTACTCTCACTTTGTGTATTTAGTCTGGTGGCAAACAATGGCGGTTAGCCGGGTTAGCTAGCGCAACACCAACCGGCCAGTCAGCATTTTGTTAGCTCGCCGAGGACGCCGGGTGACGTCAAAAGCCCGTACTTACAGGAATCCTATGACTTTTAATCATGTGATCAAACTCCTCGTTAATCTGTTTGTATTTCTCCTCAGTTCGCGGGGTGAGGATGAGAGTGGATTCAAGCTCCGGGCTCTCGCCACCTTTGTTCTCCTTCTTGCTCAAAGCCTGCCGGGCCCCGCAACCGACACAGGAGGGAGGGACGGATGGCGAGGAGACATGACGGAAACGTGGAGACGAGGACGAAGCAACAAACATTACAGCGGGGGTGGGTGGAGAGAGGAAAGAGAGAGGTGAGGAAGACTCGGGGTTCGACAAGAGGTACTTACACACAGTCTCTGTCTGCTGATCATCAGATCTATGTCCTCGTTTATTTTCCTGTATTTGTCCTCGGACTCGGGGCTGTGGCCGACCGAGTCGTCTGCATCGGGGTCGGGGCTGTCACAGCCATTTAGGCCCTTCTTTCTCAATGTCTGTAAACAAAGCAGTGGCACAGCACAGTTGAAGGGCCGCATTTTTTTTTTACCAATTTTTTTCCCCCCAAACTCGTTATTTTTTGCCCGTTCTATAAAATAAAAGCTAACTGCGACGAAACTAAACCGTGACCCAGATATTAGTTATAATTGTGAAGGATCTTCCATCAATGGGTTCTAAATGATAACATTTATGTTCAAATGTCATTTTATTCGATTGAATAAAACAACCAAAATGACTTCTGAAAAGAAAAAAAAACCCAACAAAAAAAACTTTTGTAATACACGCCTTCTATGTACTTCTTCTATTCAAGTCAGTTAGGACTCACTTTTATTATTATTATTAGGAGCTTGGTGGCCCTTAAATGGAGCCGGATAACAGGAAAAAAAAAGAAAAGCAACAATGACCAGTGGGATGACAATTTAGACCAAACGTGAAGGTCCGGGGGTCACTGACGGTGCACTATTGAAGGCAGCAGTTACATTTTTGTCCACCTGATGGCCACCTGGTCCCATTAAATCTCCAACAAGTCAGGTCGGCCATCCATCTAAAAATATATTTTCTCCGAGGATATCGTCGACTCCCGTGATAACCAAAAGAAGCCGCCACAAACCATCTCCCGCTGATCCACATTGTGTTCATTTGTAAAGTGAGACAAAGACTGCAAGTGAAGAAAGTACAGTAGCTGACAGTTAGAGATCTCATCAAAGGCAGACCCCCCTTCTTTCTCTCCCATCTTCACTCCACTCCGAACCACCACCAGCCTCCCGTCTCTTCTCCCCCTGGCTTTAATAAAGGGAGATTAGTCTAGTGGAGGAATATCACGGGCCTTCTTCTGCCTGTGTAGTCATTGCTTCACACTGCGCTCCCCTACTTTCATCTGAGGCTCCATATCAGACAGGCGTAATTAAATTTACTTTAGTACACCCTGTATTTGATGCTGATGAAGTGTGTGTGTGTGTGTGTGTAAGGATTGTGCGGCGGTGCCAGTGTGGGTGTATAAAGGAGGAAGGTAGATGCTAAGATAAGTTAATCTCCATGAACTTCTTTCCTCTTTGTTTGTCTGTGTTGGCGCTACGTGTGATGCTAGCTAGCTGCTCCATCACGAGCGGCAGCCGGTGACAGGGAACGATCTGCCTGCTTAGAAAACAAATAAGGATCCGCTCATCTCTCATGTCAGCACAACAAAGAGATGTTTGGAGTGTGGTTTAAGTGAACTTAGAGGGCTCCTTTTGTGTGCGTGATTGCCGTTTGATTCCAGAGGCGTCTCGGCGGCGAAGCCGCTACTGTATAAGCGTGTCAACATTCGTCGGCTCGCCTTCTTTCTCTCGCTTTTTCCCAAAATCTCACTTGCCCGCTGAGGGTGGAAATCTGGAATTGGGAATTTGAAAGCATCTCTCACATCTTTGACAGTCTTCAGGAAATCACACCAAACAAACGCAAGGAGATCTGACTTCTAACGGAGCAGCTGTGAAACAGGCGCTCTCGCTTCATGCGAGGTGTGTGAGTCAGGAGAACAAAGGGGTTGCAGAGGTTCATCACGCTGTCTTTTTTGGCATGAGGCGCGAGATGTGAAATTTCAACTTTTTTTTTCTTTTTCTCGGGTCCTAGAGATGCATCGTATCGAACTGACAAAAGTTGAATTCTGCCCTCGCTCTCTTCATGACAAACCAAAACTTGCAAACTTCATCAATCCAGGACAACCAGGAATGGTCTTTTTGTTCAACCTTTTTGATCGTCAACTGCCCCGAATTCCATCCTTTGTGTCGATACCGTATCTATTGTACTTACGTGAGCCCATATGAAGCCCAACGATAAAAATAAACGTCTGTTCCAGTTAGTCAAAGGCCCATCCCTAGATCAAATACACAAGCCCCTTTTAGGAGAAAATAGCAACCATCAGAGGCATCCAAAAGGGGCTTAAAGACCCAACGAGTGGTCACGCAAGGAGGTCGCAACACCGCTTGTGTCGGGTGTTGATAGGTCGCAGAGTGTTATATGACTCGTGGTCCCTCCCCCCGGGTTTAACTTTCCAGCGGGGCTCAGCATTTTGACAGCGAGGGCGCTATGCCACTCATCCCAGTTACGACCACCTGTCCGCCGACATCACACCTGTTGCCAAAATCCGACACCCGACCCGACAACCAATCACGTCTGCCGTGGCGCTCGCATCACCGTAAAAGGACCTTAGACGCCAACGTCATTGTATGTATTTATACATGTGTGAGTGAGCCAACGGGAGAACGAAGAAGAGCTATACTTCTTGGGAGAGGAGGGAGGGGTGAAAAAAAAAATCCGTTTTTGCTTGCTTGGCTCTTATGTCTTTCTGCGGCCCCTTTGGAGGCTTGCTCCTAATTAAACTCCTTCTTCATGATGCTCCCTCATGACTCGACTTGTCACAGGGCCTCTGCCAAGCGGGGACGGCATAGACACGGTGGCCTACATACTTAGACACCCGTCTCATCAGTACCCTTTAGCTCTTCACTCAAAAGTTAGGAAGGCCGACATTGGCAGCCCGTTCAACGGAACTATGATGTCGTCAGGTTGGAACATTTTTTAGCTCTTAGTTGATACCATGTCGCTGTTCTGTAGACCGCAAACCGGTTGAGACTTCTTCAACGGTGCCATCAATTTGTTTCAGTTGCTTCAAAATCATCCCAACTGAGTTCTACTTGGAATAGACCCACTTGGAATATTCCGCTTTCTTTTGTTTCTGAAGTTCTTTGTATAGCATCTGTCATGGAAATGTGTTTTAAATTGTAACAGTTCCTTAGCACAGTCCAGGGTGTGAGTAATAACTCCGAGGATCCTCGCAGGGTATTTGGGTGTGAATTCTGATCGGCCCCCCCAGGGGGTCTGAAAGGGACAGCTGATGCCCACCATCGCCGGGTCCTTCTGTTCGGCATTCTGCCACCCTTCGCACCCTCTCCAGCCCTCTGATCCGTCTCTCTGTCCCAGTCTGCTTCTCAGTCTGTCTCCCTCTGCTCGACTGTGCCGCCGTCCCCTTTCCTTTTCTGGACTCCCATCACATCTCGAGTCAAAACATGTTGGCTAGAAGGGTCCGGTCTTTATTTTTGACAGACGCGTGTGTTAACTGTTGGGTTATGTTTGGAAAGCTCTTCATTGCTGACCGCCGCCTTGGCAGTGGCTGAAGGGTAAGACGCGTTCAATATTGTGTTTATGGCTATCGGCGACAGATCGTGGATCTGAATGTTTTCAAGCCAGCAGAATTGGTGCAACATGCTCTCACGAAAACAGCTTGTTTCTATTCCTTTTTTGCTCTTTGCCAAAACGAGACTTCAGGAAAGATTATGTCTCGAAAGGATTTCCCCCATTGTAGCTCTTTTTCATAATCGTTGAAATACAATACCTGACACTTTTTCCCCAAATGGTTTACCCTGATTGCGACGCTATTGTAATTTACGAGGAAAGCTAAGTATAACGTGACATTGCGTCAATGGGAGTGAAACAGGTGAAAGTGACATTGGCCCGTTTTGTTCAGATTAGGTCAGGTGGTTATAAAGTGGACCCACATTCAGCACCACTGCATTGGCAGTACAGTCATGGCGTGAAGATGCAATACAAAAGGGATAATAATGGCTTGAAGATTCTCTCATTTTTTCCCTCTCTCTCGCTCTTCATCTCGTCACTCACTTGGACACTGTCGCTCTTTAGTTCTCTGCTTTTCAGAGTTGCTGGTGATAGTAGTGGTGGTTGGGCATCAGAGAGATCAGGCTGGCTTCGTTTATTGGAAGCAGATGGCAGACCAAAAGGCAAAGAAGGCCACAGTCTCATGAAGCGTGGTTTGAACATGCCAGGACCATATCGAGGGCCATGTCCACAGATGACGGCTGCATGGTGTGCACGTGCGAGTGAACATTTGGGGAGAGATTTAGCGATGAGAGGAATGCGCACCCCTCCTTTCATTATACCGTAATTTTCGGACTATAAGTCGCACCGGAGTATAAATCGCACCAGCCATAAAATGCCCAAAAAAGTGAAAAAAACCCCATACATATGTATATAAGTCGCTCCTGAGTATAAGTCGCCCCCCCACCCAAACTATGAAAAAACCCGCGACTTATAGTCCGAAAATTATGGTACCTTGTACCTACAATCGTCCATCTTCATCAAGGGTGTCAAACTCATTTTTGTGGCGGGCCGCATTGTAGTCATAATTTCCTTTCGAGAGCCGTTATGACTGTCGACGCCTTATATTATACAGAATATAGGCTACACAACAAACCTGACGAGTAAATAGTGTTGAAATCGCAGATCTAAATCTAATAAAAATTGCCAGCAACTTCTCTATTTTTTAAAATGTGAATTTAGTATTGACACATAAAGTCAGTTGCGCAATTTGTTTTTGCGGGCCACATACAATGACGTGGCGGGCCGTATCTGGCCTTGACTTTGATAACTTCATAAACCCTAATCGGAAAAGTGAAGGTCTCTTTAGCGATTCATTCTGATGCTACGCCACCTTTCATGGGCACGAATGGATAAAGGCTCAATTTCACAAAGGGACGATGTGCATCACAAAACTCCAAACATGATCAAACCGTGGCATTGTGCGTGATGTGCACGTGATAAAAACCCCATTGGGGAAAAGCCCCCCGTAGACAAGAGCCCACTCACACCCGGGCGGTCTTAGCTAGCTGGTCCGTCCATCCCGTACGCAAGACAGCACAATAGCAGATGGTGCAGCGTTCCCATATGGAAAGAGACACACACTGAGCACATGTCACAATCCAACACGCTTTGCTACAGCGGCGGCATCCCAGCCCAGTGAACAAAGTGGTCATTCAGACAAGTCACCACACTGTATAATTACCCAGATAGACATTATGAGACAATACAAGCTCAGATAAGTGGATAAAGAGGGCACTTATGTCTACACTCTACCATTTTTATTCTGTCTAACCCCCCCCCCCCCCCCCCCCACCCCGGTCTTGATTCTAAACTACATATTAGATAATGTGTCTGCATTGATTTTGGATTCCATAATTTATGAGGACTTCATTTAGCGGCAACCGTGACATATCAATCCTAAATGGAAATGACCAAAACTTGGAGCCTTTTAAAACAAGCGCCTCAAGTCTTGGTTGTTTTTTTTTTTTTCCTCTTTGCGCTGCCCACCAATCATGACTTATCGTCTTTTGTCACTCGGTCGCTTATCGCGTGGCTCCACAGCAGGAAGAGGGAGCCTGAGGGAGGCCTTGAGTAACAATGACCAGCTGCTTGACCTCTGTAATGTGACCTTGGATTTCCAAACCCTGCCCAAAGCTGCAATTATGGTGAGGAGGGAGGAGGGGGGGCATGGGCGGCGGCAGAGGAGGGGACGGAAGCTCTGGAGCCGGGTGAAGGGAATGCCATGTTTAAAAATAGATCATTATTTGAAATTTTCCACAAATAGTTTCAAAGAACAAGGCATCATTTCATCTTATTGGCTAGCGAGAATTGTTTTGGGGCTGGATAGTGGAAAAACCTCGGCCGGCGGCCTTGGCAGCGTGGTCTCAGAAGTGGCCGGACTGTCCACACCACAGGGACCGCATATTGGCACATGTCAAAGGCTCTATTTTTAAAAAGCTCCTTTTGTTATCATGTGCCTACCTCAGAGTTCCGTTGCAACATGTTGACCTTAAAAAAACACTATCCAAAGCGGTCGTAAGTTTAACGTCTGAGGTTCTGCTTTTCTGGACAGTGGCTGTCTGATGTGGAGCAAAAAAAAAAAAAAAATGCTGAGCTGGTACATCAAGTACATTATCTTCTTGTTTTTAGCCTGCCGTATAAAATTAAAAGAGGCTTAGTCTGTTGAAAAGGAACTCAGCAAAGTTCTCGGTCTGATGCGCCAGGCCTGGATAATGCTCGGGGGCCGGTCAAAGGTCATCTTCTCAATAACATAATTTTAAACACAAGGACAAAGAGGGTCTTAGCGTTAATTGTGAGAGGACTACATGTGTTTCTCTATTATGTATGAATTTCAACAAACAACAAGACAGGAAGCTACTGTTTGGTTTAGCGTGGGGAATGGGGGAGCCAAGTGAATTCAATAACAGGCGTCTTTATTCAACGGATCAAATGTTTATAGGCACCGCGGGGTCTTGGGCCGATGGTGTCATGCATGTGGTTGATGAGAGCAATTATTCATGCTGGATGATCACAGGGAAAAAGAAAGGGGGAGATGATGACTGAATGAATAGCATGAAGCTCTGCTTGCTTACTCGCTCTTCTGTTTGAAAAACACCCCCCCCACACACACACCAACAATCCAAAGTGTGTGTGTGTGGGGGGGGAGAGTCCTTCCAGCAAAGACCGCCAGCTACTAACTATTTTTAGCCTCACCACAAACTATTTTTAAAATCACTTTTTTTAGCCTTTTATATAAAAGCAGCTATTATAAAACAAAGAGGTCACGCACAGTGAAATGTAAATGATAGCGGCTTCTGTGTTGATTATGTAGCAAAATAAAGTCTTAAAAGATAGCCAAAGAAAAACAGCTAGTCAGTAGCAACGTTTAAGATTCGAATTTAAACATAAAACAACGACGGCGGCGGCGGCCGCAAGGAGGACGGTGAAGCCGGTGAAGACAGGAAGAGGGGAAGGAAACACAGCTGCATGACACATGGAACATTACAAGAGGTTCTGCACGTTTACAGTAGCCTGTTTGCTTTTCCACCAACTCATCAGCTTACTTACAGCTGCCACTGTTGTTAACACAGAGCCTATGAAAACAAGTGCAACCTCCAAAAAGGCGCTCAGACGTCCCGGCCATTTGGGAAACATGTCAGGAAATATACGTCGTGAAAGCTGCACTCAAAAAAAAAAAAGAAAAAATCATGTAAGAGGTCGCTGTTGTTGTCGAATGTTTACTATTCTATTCTATTCTTTTTATTTATTTATTTATTTGTTTATTTGTTTATTTTCTATTTTGGACAATTTAGAATTACGACACACTCACGTTGGCAAAAGCTTGAGCCTGAATAATTTAATTTTCTTTATTTACAATGGGATCCAAGTATATTTAAATGCAAAGTATAACTGCTGGCTAAATATGAATCCCAACATTTCCTCAGGGCTGCCTTAAGCAAAACCTTCATTTCCTAATCTTCCCAGTGTCATAATGTTAATTGACTTAGGCAGTCAAAGCGGCTTCGGACCTTAATCCTCACCTCAGCCCGTGTCGCCCGTCTCCGTGAAGCACCGTGATCGCCATGGTGACCCCACCCCGTCACACCTCAAAGCTTAAAACCGCCACACGAGACCCAACACTTTGGACAACCATGGGGACAGAGGACTTGATTCCATGTCAAAGTCATGGCGAATAAATTAGCGTCGCTATTCAAGCTGCCACGATTACACGCCCTTTGAGAGGCATGAGAAGAAGTCATTCAGCGAAGCTGATCAACACTGAAACTCCTTAAGGCTAATGTTCTCCACGGTGTTTAGAAACCAAATAAGCACACAGAATAGCACACAAGCTGGAAAATATTTTCGCAAGCGCGAGGCAGAACATGAGCACACTGCTACTTCTGAGCGGGAGATCACATGTCCTGCGTCTGACTCGCCGGACAGAGTTAATGTACACTATCCGTATAAAATTGCTTCTAATGGAACAGATTGGACGTGAAAAACTCACCACCGGCAACATCTGCTGGGCTAAAACACGTTTATTCGTTTCTCACCAATCGAGTCGTCAAACTACACTCGACATTATTCATCAAGAAATTTAGAACAGAATGTCAGCGCGCAAGTGTACCTAATGATCTGTCCGCCGAGGGTTTTTAACGGTTTCTCTGTCATATTTACAAGGCGATGTCTTTGTTCTTTTAATTGCCCCGTCGACATTCTTTCCCGCTACTTTGCCGCCCGTCGCTGGACTGAGCACACACCTGTGCCTCGCACACATCTTGGCACATCGGTGAAACATACGCCGGGTGAAACATGGCCAGGGAGCTTTGCTGAATCTCATTAGCCGAGCGGGTAGTCATTAACAGAATGACCTTTGGAAATAATTACCAGCCTTCCTCCCACCATCCCTCTTTCCCCTCCCTCCTCCTTTGCTCACACTCATCCATCCCTCTGTCCCACACTTCCCCCCCCTTTGCATGGACTACATCCTCCTAGGTGAGCAGGAAAAAACGAGGCAGGGCGGGTGAGGGATGGAAAGGAAGAAGCATGCTAACGCTCCTGCTGCTGTGGAAGATTACGAGGAGAGCTGAACTTTCAGATTAGATTAATCTGCGGCAATGGGATTGGCGAGGAGCCCGTCTTCTGACAGGTACGGTCAGGAGGCGGCGAGGTCGGCTTAACGCCGAGTGCCATGTGCCGCGCCATGTGATGCTTTCACCGACGAACGGCATGAGGGTGGTGCACATGTTGAGGTCACCAAAATTCTTCCGGGCTTGAACACAATTGCCATTACTGTTTGCTTAGCAGCCAGCGCATTTTGTGCAAAATGTGTTCCCATCAAGAACCAAACTTGTATTCATCATAACTAAAATGCCAAACATTCCAACGTGGAGAAATAAAACTAAAAATTTAAAGCCATCACATGGAAAGTTTGCAGGTACTGTCATCATCACGAGCACAACCAAAAGACTTTTTTTGATATACTCTGGCAATTAACAAGTCCCATAACTTACACCGAATGCCGCCTATATAACTTGAAAGAGAAGGAAAAGCAGAGGTGGATAGAATTTCATGCTTTCCATTTTCTTCTGTGATATCATTCACATGTCCAGGAAACTGGCCAGGCAGAGTGCAAGGTTAGGAAACGTGTCTGTTTTATCTGGAGCCAGACTCGGGAGTTTATTGCAGAGCTGCCAGGAGGACACACTTGGACGTCATATGACTGAGGAGCTGCCTTTGCTTTTCGTTGAGTTCACAGTTTGAGGATTGTATTTTAATCCAAAGTGTGCAAACTATGGTGGCTGACATGGTTGTAAAGGGTTTGAAATGGAAGTATTACGTGCAAAGACCTTTTCAAATCAAGATGTGCCTCTTTGTCATGTCAGCAGTGATGTGAAAATGAATATTTGCTTCAGAACCAGTTGTATTTTTCTGAAAACCTATTTGCCATTTCTTAAAATCTCAATTCTACTGGAGTCAAAAAATACAACTGCTTCATGAAGCAACATTGAAGCTTCATTTTCCCATCAATAAATTGCTCGGTATGAATATGCAAACATAGCGTCAACCTACTGGAAAATCATCTCATGATGACATGTAACGTGTTCAACGGATACTGCAAAAAAAAAAAAAAAAACATGAGAAAGCCCTGAAGCCTCTTGTAAACATGCAGAAGCTGCAGAGGCTGTGTAACACTTTCAGTGGCACTCTCTCAACAACGCTAATTATCAACCAAAGACATGCTAATTACATAGAGTTTTATTGCTAATGTAGCGGGCCTCGATGCCGACCGCCCACGCTGAGCTCTGCTCCCCTACCTCTGCCTTGCCTCCCTCCCACTACACCTTCAGGCACAGCAGCATCAGAGAGAGAGAGAAAAGGAAGCCTTTCTGTGTACGTCTGAGAAAAAACGTACTTTACAAATTTGAAACAGGACAACGTGCATTTAAAGTGCTTTTTGCGTAAACCTCGATTTTAGAGGACATTATTGTTGACCCTCTGTCATCTTGGCCTTCCCCCAACCCTGCAAGCCGCCCACGTTCATGACAAAGCTTAGCTCCACTGGAGGGTCCCGACCCGACGTTCACTTCCCCCGACTCGCGTCCGCGCTAAACGTGCCCGCATCAGCCCTGCGGCCAATCGCGTTAGCACGTAAAGGCCTCATCGCATCGATTTGGAGCGGAGACCTCTGGGGGTCCCTGCGCTGGTAAGCGCTGTGAAGCTTTATCCTCCCCAGCCCGACCCAGCCCCCACTCGGCTCTTCAACATCTTTCCTGACATGGCTGTTTATATGTTATCCATCTTCGGCTCAATAAAGGCGACACGGTTACAGACAGCATCAAAGTGGCCGTGTTGCATCACAGGCACTTGTTGAAACATGATGGCGCCCACTGAACTAATAGAGTGACTGAAGGGCTTTGTGCGTATAGCCTTAATGAGCTAATGTACACTACCGTTCAAAAGTTTGGGGTCACCCAAACAATTCTGTGACCCCAAACTTTTGAACGGTAGTGTATATATTTATTTAGATAATTATTTATAGATTATATATATAATCTTCTGTGTAAAAAATCTTATTATATGTATACTTATATTCATAGATTATAATAATAATACAAATATAAGATATAATTTATAATATTTAATTCATAATATTTTATTATAATAATATTTACACTACCGTTCAAAGGTTTGGGGTCACCCAAACAATTTTGTGACCCCAAACCTTTGAACGGTAGTGTATGTAATGCATAAGCCATTCGATTTGATTCTATAAGTACACTTGGCAAAAAATTACAATTCACATCCAGTGTATTTGTGATCATGGGAATGTAACAGGCATGGATGAAGAATTGCATTGCATGTACTCATCATAGTTATTCAGAAAAGCTTCATGTACTCATCATAGTTATTCAGAAAAACTTCATATTAGAAGAATGAAGCATTGTGAAATAAAGCATGTAACGCATGTGGCTGCCACTTAATAAAATGCCCACTCTGTTCTCTGTTTTAATTATCAAGGTCAGCCCATGTTAACTGTACACCACCTAATGTATAAGCTACCTTAACACATTTGATGGCACCGAATTAAAAAAAACAAACAGATTATATAGTAACAAGAGCAAACTGCTGTGAAGATTGCATGCCAGCCATTTTATCAATGTCTTTGAAAGGACATCATTGGAATAATGCAACGCGGACGGCATCTGATGCAAACGTGCAAACTGAAAAGGTTCGCCGTGAGGGGCAAATTGCCATCTGGAGATGCGGGAATATTCCCAATGGACCTGTCCACCCGTGTTTGGGCATGGAGCCCAGTAACACCCATATGAAGAGATAAAAACATGTCCCATGCTGTGGGCGCCTGTATTAGGCTGACCAGCCGGATCCATAGGTGCGTGTGGGCCTGGACTATTCACTCATTACATCTCATTGGGCTTGGGTACATGTTGTCTTCTTAAATTCTGAGCCAACAATTTCAGACTGGTATGCATAATTTGTCGTGAGCTAGAACAAATAAATTAAAATGATAGCTTAATGAGGTGCCGGTTTTAATTAAATACCAACAAATTGCCAAAAAATGAAAGAAAACAAGGGATCCTTTGATTTAAAAAAAAACATTGACTTATTTTACTTATGCAGTGGAGTCTGATCCATCAATGCATTTTTATTTATTTAATTTCTTTTTGAAAAATTTAATTTATTTATATTTAATGTAACATTCATGGATGTTTCCTTCTAGCGCATTTGACGAGCAAGCCTGGCACGAGAGATTATGCTTGTGTGGGTACAGGGAAGGGATCAACTGTGGGTTGGTCAGAACACCAGTGCTAATGTTGCGCAACAGGGTCATGTCGAGATCTTAAGGATCTTCTCGCAAAGCACCGGCCTCATCCGCTCTTTAATCGGACTGCTCACGAGCTGCCGTGAGAGCCGTGTTCGCAGTTGTCCACAGTCACGTTAGCAACATGTGTCAACTGTTTTCAAGCTGTGTCCAACTCAATGGTGACATGTCATTAAGGCTAAATTTGGTTCGGAAAGTTATTTTATTTTTAAGAGTTGCGTTAAAAGGGATACTTTGTTGGCGTCAATTTCTTTCTGCTATGGATGCCAAGGTTGAGGATAGTTCAACAGGCAACAAGAGCTAGCAATGGAAAAATTAATTAAAACAATTGTCTCAAAACACCATCAATATGCTTTTTACAGGCCAAATTGGGGGGGGGGGGGGTAGGGGGGCTAACCTGTAGATCAATAAATATTTTGAAAAAATCTGGTTGATTCATAGGTCTCAAACAGCGAGTATGCAGGTGTGTGTGTGTTTTATACAATACGATTCAGAACAAGGTAATACCTTGCTTTTTGTGTACCATTCAATTCGATATAAAATTCAATACGATATTGCAATGTGATATTTTAATAGTTACAATGACTTTTCTGTAAATAAAATAACAAATACATATTTTTGATCATTTATCATTGGATTTTTTTTCTAAATTTAATCAAAATGTACTGATTCCAAAATGTAAAAAAACAAAAACATGAAATTGCAAAAAGCGAAATTGACAATTACACCGATTTTTTTTGGGTGCCCCCCTAGCAGATTTTGCAAGGATAAAGCAGTTTGGATAATCAAGTCAAATCATATCAACTACCGTACCACTCACTATATGTCGCTACTTTGGAAATTGAGACGATACGGAACTTTAGATCCAATTTTTCCTTTCAGTGATGAGTGGAAAGACAAAAAGAGAAGTAATGAGTCACCACCATCTGGTGTGTTTGCGCATTTCTGCGGATGATTCAGTGCATTCGGGCGCACGTGCATTTGCGTCGACTTCCCGACTCACCTCCACAATGTCCGAGTTGGTCCTGCTCTCGTGGGGCTCGTTGTACTCGGTGTATTTGAGCAGGACCTTGTCCATGTCTGTGCTGGCGTACTGGAACAGCTTGTTGGTGCTGTTGAAGATGATCAGGGCGATCTCGCAGTCGCACAGCACGCTCAGCTCGTAGGCTTTCTTCATTAAGCCAAACTTTCGCTTTGTAAATGTCACCTGGGGTAGGCGGGAAAAAAAAGAAAATAAGATTAGTTTCTGTTCATAAATGCAAAAGGACAGATGCAACTCTTGTGCTCATCATTTAATTATACTACAGTATTAATAAAAAAATAAAAAACTGGCTAGGACATCCAAAAAGGAACCCGGAACATTTGTGATCTTTTTACCATTCAACTTAAAAGTGCCTTCAAGGAAAACAGAAATCCGTTGACGTTTGAACAGCCCCCCGACTGATACTACAGTCCAACCACTAGAGCAGGAAAAAAAAAAAAAAAAAAAGCTGCATTTTAAGGAACTGAAAATACTTTCGTCTCGGAAAAATAACGGCCAAGAAGATCCGTTAATGTTTGTACATCAAAGTGCACAAAGGGACTTATGACAGATTCAAATGGCCTTCTTTCAAATCGCTCGCTACTTCGAGGCTATTTAAAGAAATAAGTTCCTGCCGACTACCCTCGGTCGAAAATAAAAAGTTAGTGTTGCCCAAGTAACTACCTTTCAATAAAAATAGCACCTACTCATATTAATACCAGCGCCATCAAAAAAAAAAAAGCACATATTTTGTAATGGGCTTTTCTTGTGGCATATCAAAAGTGGTCACATTTGATTTTTTTAATAGAAGCATCTACTGTACATTGCTCGGTTAATTTAAGCTCCGACGAAGTCGCTTCCCTCTATTATTTACGTAAGAGATTTGCACTGTCAAAGCTTTTTTTTTTTTTAAATGCTAAACATTGCATCAGAGCTCATCTGGCATTATCTTCTGCATTATTTGCCTATTCTCTTCCGACACTTCCACCAATGCCAAAAAATTGAAACCTCGCAACTCTCGTGCATTGAAAAGGATAATAAAGATGTAAAGTCTTCTTTCACGCTGCCCTTCACACTTTGAAAGCTGAAAGAGGAGCTAGGAATGACTTGGATATTGATGGATAGTTTTGTATTACACGCAAGCACGTCTCCCAGGATGCATGGAGGAAACTGAATCTATCCCTCACCTCCATCCACCCTTTCCTTCTTTCTCCTTCTACGTCGAGTTGGTAACCTTGCGCGAATCGCTCCGGATTCCTTCCAAAAGGCTTTCTCGACTTGATTCAGCAACGGCGGGAACGAGAAAATGCTCCCGTGGGCTCACAAATACCAAGCTGACATTTACGCAATCAGACTTAAATGTGAAACAAATAAAAAGGGTGTCAGTAAGATTCATTGTAGCGCCCCCCAAAAAAACCTTGCGGGCCACACCGACCAGTTCTGGACGAAAACACAAATGAGAAGACTCGTCGGACATGAGGACGATGAGAGAAGAGGACTCGGAGCATCGTCTTCAATTTGAATAATAGAGAGCTTCCAGAAGAGTGAAAGAACATCTATATTTTTTTTCTAACCACCATTAGACTGTAATTTCTAATCCTCCCTTCTTCCAAGGTTTTTCATATCATCCCAAAATGGCTTTTTATCACCATCCAGGAGGCGAGCGAGTGATTGAACAATAACACCTAGATGAATTTCACACCACGCCCACACATCTCAACGTGACGCATACAGTACAAGCTGCTATATCGCATACATCCACGCAAACACGCCTATTTCTTGGTCCAACAAGCAATTCATCTCGTGCACTAATTGTGATCATTTGGTGAGTTTTAGACTGTCAAAAAATGCAATTCACCGGAGAATAATATACCGTAATTTTCGGAGTATAAATCGCACCGGAGTATAAGTCGCATCAGCCATAAAATGCCCAAAAAAGTGAAAAAAAAAACCATATATGTATACAAGTCGCCCCCCCCCACCCAAACTATGAAAAAAAAACCGCGACTTATAGTCCGAAAATTACGGTATATAATATTAATTTCCGACAGTGTCAATCAAACGTCGACCTTTGTAGCGGCCCACTTCTTGAGTCTCATTAGATTTTGCAGGTGTACCCAAAGGCAAAGTATAAAAAAACTTTTTTTTTTTTTATTAAATACCCCGTTAAGTCCTTTCATCTTCTTCCCGTCATCTTTATTCATGTACGTATGTTTGTCTGTGAAACGGCAATTATATGCGCGTCCCAGTCAAATGAGCATAGATTCGCTCTGCATAAAACGACATGTCACATTTCCGCTGGCAAACGACGAAGCGAGGCGGACCGGGATAAACACAGAACAAGGTGGAGAGGCGGCGGCGGCAGATTCCACGCCACATGGGTGAGAGGGGAGACGGTGGGGAAGAGAGCAAGAGGGGGGCGGCTGGGGGAGGGGGGGGGGGGAGCACAGGAAGCACATTTGTATGCATTTCCTCTCATAACAGGAAGAGGCCAGTGGCTTCCCCTTCACAATGGCTTCGCTTCTGCTTCCCACCTCCTGCTTGCTTCCCCGGGGGAGGCATAGGAGGAGTGGAGAGACAGGGCACCTTAAAACGACTTGTTAGCAAACCGAAACGTGGCGCACACACACACATGCGTGTCAGTCCGTTTTGGTTTTGTCCCGAGACAAACACTTCTTCCATTGTCAGGGGCCAAGGCAGGAAGACACCAGCTTACGCAAAAGGAATACAAGAAGTGCAGGACCTGTTTCTGAACTCTGCCTCAAAGCCAAGGGAACATTTAAGAGGGCCATTTTGACAAAAGGGCCTTTGTCCCTCTTCTAATATACGCCGTGCTCTTCTCTCGCTTCAAAACGCCACTTATCGGGTTTTTCAACGCACCAGACCGAAAATGTTTTTTTCCCTTTTCGTTGAGACTGAAGCAAGATGCGGCGAATGAAGTGTCCGCGTTGAGTGTTTAAAAGCTGCTGCATTATGGGAACTCTTGAAATACTGCAACGGTTCCCTCTTAAAGAAATATGGAATTAAAATTCCCTATGGCAATATGGTCGTCCAAAAAGTTGCGGGAAACCATCAGGACAAAAATAGTCATTTACTTTGATGCATTTTGAATTCTACAAGGGCAACATTTCCACATCTGCTGTGAGAACGTCACATTCATTTTCACACATTCAACTCCATAACCATCAAGCGCTCAGGTGTGACGGGGAAAATGACGCATGGGACAAAAAAAAGTTGAGCAGTCCAAAGAGGAGTAAAAGAACGAGGTGACAGCTCGGCTTTACAGGTGAGGCTCTTGCCGTGCCGACCAGATGACAGAGCGAAGGTGATGCTCACAAAATGGAAGTTGCTAGGTGGGAATGAGGGAATTAAAGGGGTGACGAGAAGATACCCTGCGGGCCTCATTATTTCCCTGCTGTTAATTTCACCAGCACATGTTCTCACCCTGGCACCATTGATTGGATTAAAGCTTTGTCAGAAGGCAGGGGGGGAATAAATAAATAAATAAATAAAAGATCGCTTTCTTTTCTTTTTTTTCCATCTCTCTCCATGTGCCCAAAGGCATCACTGTGCATCTCCCATGTGTTGTTTGGGGTGGGAAAGCTCGGAGATGGAGTTATTTCCCTTCCTGACACTGATGACCTGCTCCATCTTTAACCTTTGGCCTTGCATCCTCCTTGGAACCCGAATGTCTCCATCGCAACACACACACACACACACACACACACACACACACACACATGAATGCGCAAACAAGTCGCCCTGAATTTTGCCCTCCGAGCACACTAGAGGCAACACTAATTAAGGGCAATTGCAGTAAATGACTTGCTCCCCAGACTAGCTCAACTGAGATACATTAGGCTGTTTATACTTTGCAACCAGAACCAGAACTAGAATGATTTTTTTGTACTAGGTGACGCAGTTAAAATTATTTTAAATAAAAAAAAAAAAATAGAACATTTTAAAAAATTTCTTTTACATTATATTAAAACTGTAAAAATATTCCTTTAAAAATAATAATAATAATAATTAACAGGTGCGTCAAATTCAATAAAAATGGACTTATTTGCTGTACTGGTTTGTTTCCCTTCATGTGGAGTAATATGCCTTATGATAATATTCCGCCTTTACAAAAAAAATTCATTTTTGATTGACACAGTCAAATTGGTCAAAGGGTTGGCTGATCGTTGTTTTTAAAAGCGGGCTCCAATTAAATTCACCTTTGATCAAAATGTCGAACTGAATTATCTGCAATGTGTCAACTCTACACGCACACACCTGTGGTGTGCGTCTGCTTCTCGTGTCCATGAGGGGTTCTTTTTATGTGCCTGAAGCAAGGTTGAGGGTCTGAGTGGTCAGGAGGCTGAGAGCCAGCCAGGCCTCACACACTGCTGTCCACTGTCCAGAGCTTCGGGCAGCCAGTCAACAACAGGCAGGCCTGGCTCTACTGCCTCGACCCTGGGGAAGTGTTTGGGGGGCCCGGGGGGGTGGCGGCCCAAAGTGGCCGCCCAGGGTGAGTGGCCCTGTGCCCAGAGTCATGCTGCCGCTGATGAGGGGCAATGTGGGTGGCATGGTGAGGATGGTATTGAAGCTGATTTTCTTTTTTTGGGGCCCTACATCATAAGGTTAGGAGTTTCTGGTGACGTGTACATTATCCATCCATCTTTATTCTCTGACACTTATCTCACTATAATACTAGTTTAGCTTTAAATCTTCAAACGATCTCCCTTTCTGTCCATTTTGAAAACTCGCTGGGTACCTTCATTTCCTCGGGGTTCAAAACTATTTGGACTACTGACTCATAAGGTAACATTTTTCCTCCTGTTTAATTCAAGTCTGCAGTTGATTTAATCCAAATACTCTTATCTTTATTATGATGATCTGTTTCTTTTAAACCATGTGAAGAATGCAAGGTTGAAAGCAGCTGGATACAAACGCCTCTTTTGTTTATTTGGCTTGGGCCGGGTGGCGTTTTCTCAAAAAGGAAGTGAGAATATGCAAAATTCAACTTCTGGTTTTTTTTTTTTTCCTTTTAAGAAGGTCGGACTTTCTGCTCCGTCTTGTGATGCTGTCTAATACAGTGATGTCATTCATACATGCCATAAACGGGAAGACAAAAGTGCTCCGCTGACCACATGACAACACCATTTCATGACATCATTCCAATTTGGAGATCCAAACCACAAAATCCAGCCGTTTATCGACTCTCCTTTCCCTGAACCTTTTCTCCTCTGCCGTTCCGTTCCTCTCTGTAAGCAAAGCCCGGATATCACAGGCATCGATTCCCCTCAGGTGTCCTTCCTGTCTCCCTCTTTCCCTCCTTATCCTCGGGAGCCGGATGGCCTGGCGCATGTGGCTCAGTCTAAGGTGAGAGAAGGGCTGAGATAACAGCGAGGAAGAAGCCAGGGTGCCGCCGCAACACGATAGCTCCAGTCCTCGTTGGGAACTCGGTGACCTCTCCGGCTGCTTCGGTCGCTCGATGACGATGACAAAGTGATGCTGCGCCGCGCTTGCTTCGCCTCTTTTTCCAAAGAGCGAGCGGATGATGTGTCACAACCAGTAGAATTCCTGGAAGCTTTTTTTTTTTTTTTTCCAGTTTTTTTTTTTATCTCAGGTGCACCCACTGTCATACGACTTAGTTGGAATGTCATTTATAGAGACCAGTCATAACACGGGTCAAAAGGACTCCTCCAACATTGACGAATCTCTTCCATTTTTATTTTTACACCAAATGACTCTGCAGATGACTTAACCGGATACAAAGAAGAACTGAAGAAAGCGTGACTGTGTCACGCTTATGTCAGAGAATTAAGAAAGGCCTGAAGCTGATCTGTGTGTGTGTGTGTGTTTTTGACCTGTGATCCAGGGGCCACGCTAGATGCGTATGGATCCAATTTGAAACGTCGGGAAGCTGAAAAAGTGTCAGTGGTCAGTTGGAGCGCAGGAAGTGATCGATTGAGTGCCTCCAGGGCAGCCATGGAGGAGTGCTCGCTTTGTCTTTGCTTTTACAACCGCGGGCGGACCTCGGAGAGGGCCACGAAGTCACAAAATCCAATTTTTTAAAGAATTGTACGCGACGATTTTAAGTCTGCTGCTGGTTAAGAAATAACATGAGCTCAATCGGAAAATGGACACGTTTGACTCTTGGTCTTCTCTTTGTTGGCTTTCTCCTAGCCGGTAATACTCCACTGGCGATGCGAGGGCCGCAACGCGGGCCGCTGTGCCGATATGTAGAATGGGTTTTGAGAATATTCCCCCCCCCCCCTCGACCCCTCCCAGATTGCCTCAACGCCGGCTGGTGAAGGAAACGAGCCTCGTCATTATAAGGCAGGAACATTTCACCCCCAAAGCAATAACTCTGCTCTGCCGGCATGCACTCCCTTGTCCCCCCCATTTGATATTGCTCGCAATCCCGAAAGATTTTCATTGTTGAGGGTAGTGTGCGGGGGTGTAGGGTGCCCCGCCCCCCACTCTCCCCCACCCTCATCCATCCTCCCATTCCCCAAAGACATACCTGTCTGTTGCGTTCATCCATAATCCGCGTGATCTGAATCTTTTTCCTCCCCATCGTCCCCGTCGCTTTCTGTCTCTCCTCTTCCCAAAGAACTTTATGCTTGCTTCACTCTTTTCTTCTTTCCTCTTCTTCTTTCTCTCTCGTTCTTTCTCACTCACTCGCTCTCTTTCTCGCCGGCTTTCTATTTGTTCCAATCAACTCAAAGATCCCAGCATCTGTACCTGCAAGAAAGAGAAAGAAGAGAGGGAGGGGGAGGGGGGGAGCGGATGAGCATTAAATGAAATGAAATATGGCAAAATACTGAGGGGAATGAAAAAAAATATATGAAAGTGGCATCATGGCAGCCACTAGGGAGGGCGAAGAAAGACAAAGAATCTGTCAACAATGTGGCTGTGTTTTTCACTGTCGATATCATGCAAATCAGTTTTTGTTTCTTTTGGTCTCGCTCTCTCTCTCTGCCGGCACAGGCTACGAGAGGAGACAGCGCTGTCAGGATCTCGCCTCGTTCACAGAGACTTTGACAGTGTTTTGGAAGTGGCGCTAACTTAAACGCTCTAATCAGCAGCACTGTAACATTAGCTGCAGACTGAGCAAAGCTTTTTACTTGCTCCTGTAAAAGTTCACTGTACTGACAGTAAAACTAGCATCAGGCTTTACCCTGCTTCAAATTGTCAGATGAAAGAATTAGATGTGTTTTTTTAAACATGTTGGAGTTAAAGGTTATCCTGGGTGAAGCGGTTTGTGCGTTTAATTAAAAAAAAAAATCAGTTTGTTTGGATTTTTAAAACAAACGGTAATGAACGGTTGCTATGTAGCTGTTATGCTAGCACCGCGTAAAAACATTTTAGTGAAACGATACACTATCGGTGGAATTCAGATGGAGAATTGAACTCTACTTTGTCCCTTTCTGGCTCAACAAAAAACACAAAATAAGACAAATACTTTGTCATTTTAGGAAACAGCATTCAAACAAAATGGCGGACTTGTTCTTGGTTAAAAGCCACCTAACTGGACTTTATGTTTCGCGCGCCCCAAAAAGTTTGCATGACTGTACATGTGTGTGTTCTTTATTTGAGCTTGGCTAAGCCCGATCTTGAGCGCATCTCTCTGGAGGTGCTTAAGTAGGCCAACCCAATCTATCTGAGGGAGGAGCACAAGAACTGTTGTTGTGTTTTCTTTTGACAGTAGAGGTGATAACGTCCCTCGTTATGCAAATGAGCATCCCATTATTTAAGCTCAGTGCAATGCAGGGAAGCTGTCAGCGCCATCACATAAAAATAAAAAAATAAAAATCCTCCATCTACCCGGCCTTTTTTCTCCATCTTTGCTTTCTTCTCTCCTTTCTGAACCAGATTTCCGGCACCTGGCAGCACGAGCATCAGACATTGATGTGTGAGACGACACCGCTTCACCAAAAGACATGACAGTCTCTCTCTCTATCACTTTTTCTCTCATGCACCCTTGCTCTCTTCCACGTTCTTCTCACATTCTCTCCTTTGCACGCACACACACACACACACTGTACTGCACTTCCTTTACCCCCACCCAGCTCAACTCCCCCCTAACCCGACTCCATGTATTTATTGAGTAACATGCATGAGAAAGCAGAAGAATGCTTTAAACCCCCGAGGTGAACACAGCACACAGCTACGCACTTGACCTCTTTTTTTCCAACTAGTAGGACATTGATAATGAAAGTATGCAATAGGGACATTCGGCGAGGCCCGCGCGCACGCCGGCAACGCGGCTTTACACGCAACATAAAACACGGCAGTTTGCAGAAAGATAAGCCGTATGATGTGTGCTCACTGATGGAGATAAGCAGGTCACCAAAAACATAAAACTGCAAGAACATACAGTGGACACCTATTTGACGTATAAATAGCAAAAGACAGATTTGAAAAAAAAATCAGATTTCAAAATTCTTTATCAAACCAAAGTTTGCATCCCTGGTTGGAAACACTCACAGTGTACCTAATGAAGTGTCTGCAGGTAGAGTTCAGTGAACATTAGTTTAAAAAAAAAAAACTTGACATCTGATTGTCTGCAAACCTCAAACGGGAAAAATGGGATGTAGATACAAAGCATCTTTGGCAGTTGGGGAAATAATAATAAGATCTAAAATAACTCTGCCAGTTCTAAGGAGGCAATCCAGAACATTTTTGTGCAAACACGCCCATCGTTAAAGACAGAAAAAAAAACAAAGTGATGCCCTCTGGAAGGAAACAAAGAGGGATGTTGTCAGACAAACAGGGATTACAAGCCAACTAAGATGCTTGGCACAAGAAAGCCAGACGGGCGTATCAATCAAGCCAGCAGCGTACCTCAATCACGGGCTGACAGCATCACCCCCTCCCCTGCCTTTGTAGTCAACACTCGCCAGCTCGGGCAGGGCTCCAAAAAGCCAGGGGTTACTCGACTGATCCCTGCCTCCTGGCCTCTACCACCTCCTCCTCAATCCTCCCAAAGCACTTGTGAGCAGAGCTGAACCTCTCAATGTCAACACCCGCTGGGGCAACACCTTAGGCCTTACGTAACATTAAGACAAAGCCCGTGTCCTGAACATTTAATCCCTACTTTTGGCTCCCAGTGCTAACCATGCGGCACTCCCCCGAGGAGAAGCCTTGTGAGCGCTCCCCTTAAACCCCAACCACCACCTCCTCCTTTCATCCCCTCGCACTTTCACCACCTTTACTCCTCCTACACATCATCGCAAGCACCCCCTCCTCTTCCTCACACCTGCCCCCGTCCCATATGAGTGCCAGGTTGCTTCTGGATCTACGCACATTGCCCACCAATGGCATCTCCTCCTCAGCCTCCCCTTGTGGCGATCAGTTAACAGATTACAGAGCGACTCGCTGAATCCAATTTGGCCCGTTGAAGCCAAGGAGGGGAACTGCAGTGGAAACAAACGCCGCTTAGTGAGCGCGGTCACGTGGCGCGCGGCAGTAATCCTCCAGAGGAATTTTTCACAAGGGACCTCTGACCCGGTGAGGGCAAGTGAGGTGAGGGAAGGCCGCAAAAATAGACCTTAAGGCATGGAACGTATCTGAGATGATGAATAATTGGAAGGAGGCCTTCAGTAGTAGGAAGCCAGAAGGACAACAGTTGCTCCTCTGCTTGTTTAATATCACGGCGCCGGGGGCTCGGACGGTTGACGCGAGAAGGGGTTGGCCGACGGAGAGACAAACAGATACATACGTAGGAGAAGGAAATAGAGTGAGGCAAAAGCAAAGGATCTTTTGAACAGGCACCGGGCCTCTCCAGGGGGAAGGGAAGCGCTGTAGCCATGACCCTCCCATCTGTTAAGCAGACGGACAGAGAGACCGAACCAGAGAGATGAAGGTTGGGGGAGGATGGGAGAATCGGAGAGTGAAATTCAGCACATAGATCTAATGAGCGCTCGTTCTCTCGCCGTCTCCGAAGCGGGAGCTGAGAGGACGATGAGAACACCAACACTCCAGTGTGCACCGCAAGGCTCGATTCTAGGTCACCTCTCTCCCAAGCGTTTAGTCGCTAAAAACTAATACACACATTCTAATAGACAGTCTGGGGGATGCCTGTTAAAATGGACCGAGTCTGGGCTTACGCAACAGCGTTGCGGTGTCGGTCCACCATTGTCAGTCTAGAATGAAGTTAAAACTTGCTCTGAACTTCCTAAAGAAGAAGCTAAAGACGCATCGCAATCATTCACCGGATTTATTTCTGCATTCAGAGAATTGCGCGGAGGGAAAATGTTGAAACCGAAAGTGACACTTCTGTATCACGCAACATTTCCAGAAATCTGCTGAGTTGGGTATTCTCAAATTCTCTACAGGTTATATACAGTGTGTAGCAAATTGGGTAAGGTGATTTATCATGACAGGATTTATGATGTTTTTCTAAGAAACCCCACCTCGGGAGTATGGACTCATCCGCACCATATCGTACATCTGCAACGCATTTGTGTATGTGTCCTGAAATATATACCTATGTTTATATAAATACATATACATATTCGTATATATTACCAGTAACCTCTTATCCTCTGAGGAAATGTGGTTATAAGGATTTGAACTAACATTTTACACTACAGTAAGTCAACCTTTGTCGGTGTATGGTACATTCAATAAACATGCTCTCTTTTTAAATAAACTCATTTCCTTGAAGGGGGGTTAGGTGCTTTTGTATCATTTTGGAAATGAAATCGGAATGTTCTGTTCTCGCTCGAGCGTTTCTGCCGAACGTTCTTATTTTTCTTCTACGGCTTTCCTCTTTGTTGTATCTCTCGTCTGCCAGTTTACATGTGGATTTTGTTGTAGCGCACGTACGTGTACATTTCGGAGGAAGAATAAGCGGCGCACTTGGCACACGTGGCGCCTCCGAGGATTGATGGAGACGGCACCGGCAGAAATGAGTAGATCCGGCGAGTCAATGGCCACGCAGCATGGGAGAGAGAGAAGGAAAAATATGCGCCGGGTCTCATTGTGCCTCTAATGTCATTAGCGCCGGTGACTCGTCTATGTGGGACGTAGCGTTTGCCGTCTGTCACGACGAGATAGGTACGGTGACGAATGGCTAGCGCTACTACTTCTACCTCCTCCGTTTTCCCTAATGTCTATATCTTCTCCGAGTGACCCGAAGCTGGGTGGTAGCCCACGCGTAGGTGGGCCTCATGCGGCTTTGAATTGCAGCAGATATTAGGGCTAATTTAGCATGTTAGCGGCTAAAGAGATTAGCAACATGTACACCCGGGGGATTAGCGTGATAGCGGCGGATCATCTTATAATGTGTTCATTCTCCTCAGTGAAGGTTTGAGTTAAACCTGAATTTGAATGTTTGTGTATGTGCGTTGGTTTGTGTGTTGAAAAATATTGGAATATATTCCCGCTTGTCTCTTTCTATTAGCTGATGATCTATTCTGATCATTAGCAAGACAGCAAGGTTTTCATGCACATCCAATTGTCAATCTCCATGTACCTTAGAAGTGAGACGACTGTCTATTGAAAATGACTTTTATTTACATAGTCTTACACTCCTAACTGGGACTGACATCACGGGGGAAAAAAAAACACCATCAAAAGTATCTTCTCAAGTGCTGAACTCTTCTCGACACCTCCGGCTCAAGAAGTTGTTCAGCTCAACTTAACTTGAAATTGAATTGATTGTCATCCTAATGAGACTCTTCCAGCAACGTTTCCCTTCTTGTGCCTCACTCTGTGAAACCCAAAAGGGTCTTAGAGGCCAGAAAGACAGGAAAGATCATGGAAGGATGTGACATCAGCAGCCCAAGACAATCAAAGTTGTTTCCTTTCTTAAATCTCTTCAAACCAAAACTTAAGACATGTACGCTTCCTCACATGAGTTACAGAAGCAGTAAAATCGTGTGAATGCAGATTATTACTCGACATGTTGACTTCCCCATAAACTTTATTTTAAGCATTTTGCTAAAAATATTTCCATGAAGCAACTGATTGTGAAAACACGTTCACGGAACCTCGACGCAAACAAAGCAATTCGTTTTTTTTTCCCCTATTGTCCATAAATAGAACACTTACAAGGAAGTACAATATAATAAAGATCAGACCCAGTTGGAGTCACTTGAATGAAGAGTGCGACATAAGATGAGATCACAGCTTGTGACCTAATAATTAGTTAGAAGCGTGGATCAGAAAAATGAGTATTCAAACATCTGGGTGGGGAACTTACAATCTTGACTGTGTCATGTGTGGCCGGAAAGAGCATTTGATATGGCTGGCCGCACAATTTCAAACCCAAATAAAATCATGTCATCCACATTCACTGCCATTGACGCATATAGACGTCAAATTTGTATTTTATCTTCATTATATCTTGTTCATGGTAAACCCAGTCAATTCAAACTCATCTTAGTAGTCTTTCAATTGACACCTCCTTGTCTTGTGACGTTCTCAAAATGCTTGCCCTTATATCATTTTTTGATACGTGGAGAGTTTGGAAATGCGAGCCTTCGTGCGGGCATCTCACTCGGCGGCAACAAACAGTCGATGACAAAAGCCGCCGCCATGTAGACAGGTAGTCATCCGTCAGAGGCAACGGCCAGACAGGTGAGAGCCATCTTTCCATAGAGCCTAGCGCTGACTTCCCCAAGGACGCGGTGACTTGACACAATGCGTCAGCCCCCTCTCTGAAAGCAGGCCAAGGGCTGTAAAATCCACAGCTGCTGGGCCAAAGGCAGACAAGCTAGAGGACACACACGTGGAAGTGAGGAGGGGGGCATCAAGAATTAAGAGATACGCCTTTTGGGTTAGAATTACCCAAGGATGGGACCCGTGCAGCTACTGAAGTGAATGAAATTCCGGGTAATGGTGAGTTGTAGATTTATTATTAATTATTATCGAGTCTGTCGATTCAATGTTGATGTAGGTGTTTTCGTTCTTGAACATAAAGATAAGAATTAGTTTTGTAAAGTATGTGTTGTCAAAAGTACAAGTGGAATTGTGTAATTTGCATGCCAGGCCAATAGGTGGCAATGTAAAGAAAACACGCAGCTGCTTATGGGGCTGATTCTAAATACGCTTTTAAATACTTTTATGATAAAAACAATTCAAAAGTGTTTTTAAGGCATCCAAAAGTCATTTGTAAAGTAAACAAAATCAGATTTTTTTTTTTTTTTCAAAGCCATGTGTTGCAACTGTGATGTAAGTTGACGTCCAGCAGCATGACCGCGGTTTCTCTCCCTCTTCCTCTCTTTCTTTCACTCCCACCTTCCTGTCATTGTTGGGCCACTTACTCATGCTCTAAGTCACCTCCTCAAATCAAGACTCTCCGAAAAGCTGAGTATGAAGAGATGGGCTCCTACGCCCCACTTGTCTATTGTGTTACAGAAAAAAACAACAATCTCATAAATAAATAGCTAAAGCAGTTACGAACCAACACCCCCCGCCCCCCAGCACGCCTAATCCCACCAAGAACAGCCCCAAGTCATGTCACGACACAAAGCACTGACATATTCACCCGATTATGTTCTCTGCCGACAATGTCTTTGTCGTCTTCAGTGAGTGTGGGGGAAGTAAGGCAATGAGAAGTGAGACACGTTCCGAAGACCTGAGCCCGTGAACACCCCCACCCCGCTCCCCTCTTCAACCCAGCACCATATCATCACCAGCCATGGCGATGAGGGTGATGATTTCATCACACCCCCAGCCCTGACTCCTCCTGGCTGCCACAGTCTTCTAATCACCCTAATTAAAAGCTTTGTTCATTTAGAAATCTCTGATGACAATTTGTTTCACTCCCCCCCCTACAGCAGTGGTAGCTGTGAAGAGAGGAGAATTAAATTTGATCTTCTGACAGCAATTATTAAATGCTCCCTCCTGGCCTCAATTAAGGCCCGCAGGCTAATGCTAACACTGCTAACCTTCATGCAGCCACGAGGTGCACTTCCCTTTTTCCGTCGCCGGCTTCGTTTCGTCACCTCTTTCCGCACGGGCGCATGAGCGTCGCCTCCGAAAAGAGACACGCTGCTTTCGGGCGGTGGGCTCGTTTGCATCGTAGCTAACGGGATGGGTGAGGTGAAGAAGGATTTTCATTCTTGGGTATTTGTGGTAACTAAGTCAGTAAATTGGCAATGGCAGGTCTACTGGGAAGTTTCCCCCCTTAATTCGTTAATCAGCAAATTTGGCCTCTGCAATAACAACAAAAAATGTTGAATTGTGCAAATTTGTAGCTGACCGAGATCGGCTGAAATGTATTTATTTATTTATTTATTAGATTATTATTAAATGATTTAATCCTTTTGAGACATGTTTGTAGCAAATGGCTCTGACAGAAATATTAATCCAATCGAATGGTGATAATTTTTCACATTATTATTATTTTTTTAATTCTTGCTAGGATGTCACTTTGCATGGTGTGACAAGTGACAGTCACAGGGTGGGTGTGATTTGCACAGAAGTAGACGCTTGCACACTCGAGCAAGGATGTCCTTCATACTGAAGATACGACCTTCTGTTTTTTTTTTTTTCTCCTCAGGTCCCTTTGCTCTACTGGCAAACCGAGTAACCTAGATTGTAACGTATCAAGAGGCGAAAGAGATTGAGCGCTGGTACAGTCGGGCATTCAAATTAAAAAAAAAAAAACATTGCAAGAAAAAAATGCTTGTTTTGCCTTTTTTTTCTGCTTTCTGATTGATAATTGCGAGCATTGTGCACATCATTAAACACTGCCGCAGTGTTTGCTTAAGCAAGGCTGGTGTTATGTTTCCAGGCGTTGTCTCACCACCACACGCGTAAACTTGATACACAAGCAGCAAACTGAATTCATAATTAATGCCACTCATATTCTTCTGTTTCAATCAGAAATTGATCATTTAAGATGCCAAGAAACCACATTTTGAGGTAACTTGCTTTCTTCAGTTGGAACTGTGCTTTACAGTTCCCTGGGGGGATGGGAGGGGGGGGGGTCCTGTGTGTGTGCGTGTAGAAAGGTTGTCTGGAGTGTGGCGGGCGTGTGGTGGCATGACGGCACCTACAGATGAGCCTCTGTTTAGGGGAGTGGCCCCCACCGAGGCCAAAACCGAGCCAGGCCCAGCCCAAGCCTCTCATTAGCCGCTCCTTTTTGGAGTGGTTAAGAGGGGAAAGAAGGGGGGGGGGGGTGATGTTACTGGCGAGGGACTGGCAGCACCAGCGTCCTCCACTCCCTGCGCCATCACACGGCGACCTCATCAAAGCGAGCGCTCGTAATTTGTCACAGAAAGCAGCCAATTAACATATGTTAAGGAGGAGGGGAGGATGAGGAGATGGGAGGAGGGGATGGCGGGTAAGAAAAAAAAAAAGATAAGCTTATGATTAAAGAGTCTGCACAGCTGCATGGAATCAAAATGGCAAAAGGAAGAGACCTCAGCGCTAGTAATCTGATAAAGCTTACTGTTACTTCAGCCCCATACGCAGAAGGGGGAAGGTCGGCTGGAGATTGAACTAATGCAGACAAACAAATATCAAATTACCGCCGGCCGCGAGGCTCCGAGCTTTGGCAGAGTGCCTCGGGCTCACTGTGTGGCTACACGGACCCTCGGCCACCCTGCTGTTTGACCACGCTCTATTTTTAGCTCCGCTCACACCATTGTGTCGGAGCGTTCTGCTAAAACTTCCAGGAATGTCCAAATACTCATTATCGTAACGGCAGGTGCACAGCGATGACGTCATTTATTGTTTCTTAGGCGAGTTCCATTGTAAATTTCCATTCCGCCCTTGTTTGGTTTTTCCCATCCTAACTGACACTGTTATTGTCGATGTTGTTGGAATATCTTATATGAGAGTTTGCCTTGTTGTCGCAGCGCGGTGGCAGGTTGAATGCATTAAGCAGCGCCCGCCGATGCCATCCTGTTATCTGTCGTCTCGCCGGCGCGCCTGCGCTTCGTCTCCGCGCCAGCGACTGATCGCACGAGGCTGACGAGCCAGTTTGGGTTGTATTCTGCAGCCGCATTCTTTGCTACGTGTGATTTGACGCGCACAAAATGTCAAACAATAAAGAGGTGCGGGAAGGAAGCGTTGAAAACTTTGGAGTGTTTTACGCAATTGAATGCAAAATTACAGGGGGGAGGTTTTTGCTCCATCACAATGAAAGGTATGACTTTGATGCCCTGCAATGAGGAAGCAGTAGTTACGCACGGGTAATTAAGACAATTATTAATCATTAAAATAATTAAATGATACAGAATGGAATAAAATGTTACCACCGTCATTGTCATCTCAAAGTATGATTTGTTTTAAATACTTACTATAAATAAAGGCATTTGGTGATACATATTTTATTTGAGCAGCTAAAATATTTCAGTAAAATATATATACACTACCGTTCAAAAGTTTGGGGTCACCCAAACAATTTTGTGACCCCAAACTTTTGAACGGTAGTGTATATATTTATTTAGATAATTATTTATAGATTATATATATAATCTTCTGTGTAAAAAATCTTATAAAATATATGTATACTTATATTCATAGATTATTTATAATCTTATACAAAGATATAATTTATAATGTTTAATTCATAATATTTTATTATAATAATATTTACACTACCGTTCAAAAGTTTGGGGTCACCCAAACAAAACGGTAGTGTATATTTTTTAAATTACACATGTTGCCTTTTCAATGGGGTTTAGGTCTGGGGACTTAGATGGCCAAAAGAAGAGGCTCATTTAGTGTCTGTTGAAGAATTCTAAATCTAGAAATTGAATTTTCATTTTCAAGCCAGTAATTGTGGGGGACACGAGAAGTGAAATACATAATTTGCGTCACTGACAAAACTACAAACTTATTCAACGTGTCAACAAAAACTAGAAAATATCACAAGGCTCTTGTGGTGAATGTTGGGAGTCAATGCATTCCTTAAATTCACAAATGGCAGGGAGTAAGTATCTGGAATCCCCCCCCGGCTCACACTATATGTATAAATCATGCCAGCTTCCTTTTTCCTCTTCCTCTCTCCTATCTTTGCCATCAAGCATCCATCGTTACTTATTTATTCTTCCTATTTGGGAAGTAAAGAGTGAGAGTGGCGGGCCGAGAAGAGTTGTTTGGTTCACAAGGTTTTATCTTCTGGTTCAGCGACGGGACCTGGCCGCCTGGACTTCCCCCAGCGCCGCTACCATCATCTTCATCATCAACATCATCGTCAGGAGCTCTCAAATCCCTCCGCTACGAAGACAGCTGCATCGTTCACATAACCTCGCTTGCCCCCTCCCAGTGCTCCGCCACCGCCGCCCCCGGCTAATGATAGCAGAGCATGTCCCCTTTCGCAAGGCTTTTTTTTTTTTCCACACAAACTCACAACAAGAAACGATGTGGGCACACAACACACGACCCCTCTCGCGCTTTCTCCTCCCCTTCATTTATTTTTCTCATATCACTCAATTCCTTCCCTCAAAAATCCCCCTTGCCTTCTGACCCAAAGAAGGCCTGAGAATGCTCGACAGCCCCCACCCACCCTCAACACACACACACACACATGACGCACACTTAAGCGGCCCTCCGATTCCATACTGTTTTCTCTCACTGTGTTCACCCCTCACTGCAAGTGACCTGCATCACAGCTGTGTGTGGGAACTTGCATGGTGGAGTGTGTGAACGCGTGTGTTTGCACATACCTGCACACGGTCACGATGGATGTGTGATTTCAGTTGTTGGTAAGGCGCTTGTTGTGCCCATCGCTTTGCCGTCCCACCCACAGTTGCTCAACTTCTCCGTCCTGTCACACTCCCACCAAAAAATAGGCCTAAAACCGAACCGTCCAAAAACCAAAGCGACATGTGCCACGGGAAATAATGTAAATCTGAATAATCGGTTAAAGACAGCCCAAAATATTTACAAAATTCTTTAATACAATCTGGATAATTAAAAAAAACAAAATCTACATTGGAGCTATTTTTAGATATTGTGCAACAACGGTAAGGAATGCTTTTATGCACAACTCCGACAATAACAAGTCGGTCTGCTCGGCAACACTCTGACAAGTTTGGGCAACATCGGCGAATCATCCTTTCAAAAGTCAGGCTTTTCAAATAAAAGCATTTAGGATTAACGCGCATCCATTGCAGGGAATGTGTTGTTTTGGAGTGGATATATGAAATTTAGACGACAATCAACGAAGACCCAATTGTCGAAAAACGTGCGGTTCCACTCAATTATATAAAGTATTTAAATCGTGTGTGTGTGTGTGGCGGCGGGAGCGCTGGCTTCTGTGACTCCTACTGTGCATTATATCAAATAAACAACGTATTACATGTGTACTTAACCAAGAGGAGCTGCTGAGCGCCAAGGGCTAATCCCTGTTATCGTTTCAAGCATTTCTCCCTTGATTAGGGAAGAGGAGCCCAAGATGGTTGAGGAAGGCAAGTGAGGAGGCGGCAAATAGAGAGCGAGAAAAAAAAAAAAAAAGGCATTTGTGTTAACTTCCCACATACTATCCCTTCTCACTCTGGTTTGGCGCACTCGCTAGCCTCTCTTTGCCTTCTTCTCATTCTTCTCCCTGTGGATTTTGCACTGCTCTTCCTTGTTTTTCGACCACCTCTCAGAAGTGGGTCATCGACGGGCAGCGTTTTGAAGAACATGGGAGAAGAAGGAGGGGAGAAGGAAAAAAAGCCTGTTCTTTCGATGAGAACAATCTGAGACTTCTTTAACAAGTAGCCCGCTTATCAAATTAAGCTGTCAAAAGCACATTAATAACAGGCAGCTCAATTCCCTTCACACACAGAGGGGATGTGAGGGGGGGTGGGTGCATTGGAAAGAAAGAATGATCTCTCTCTGGCTGGCTGTGTGAAAAAAAAATAAAAAAACAACAAAAAAAAACAAACACCAAGGGCACTAATGATTTTCACAGATTCTCGCCTCTCTCAGTCTGTATATTTCTTTTCTCAGGCCAACTTTTGATATGATTATTGGCCATCAATTCTTTTTTTTGGGGGGGGTCAGTTGAAGAGTACGGCACATTTAAAGGGCAGATAGCAAAACAATAACCCCGCATTGACTTGGAAGAGTTATTTAGCCGTTTTATCACTCCAAACGTGAGGCGACGAGAGAAAGTTAACACGCTTGACACTGCTCACATGACATATGCCTGAGATGCAGAAACAAAATTAACACTTTGGCGCGCAGATGGCAGGGAGGAGAGAAAAACACCCCGTGACCTCGCATGCCGAGTCCAAGTATCATACTTCAGGACTCTGGTCTAATAAATGTCTCAAATATAAATACATAAATAAATGAATTGAGAGGAAAAAGAAACTTGTGGTAAGTGTACTTAACGCTGCTCAATCCAATTGTTCACATCTGTGTGTGTTGCTAACCAAAATAGCAGCACCAATCAGGGTAGGAGAAAAAATTCACTGAACTTCCTCAATTTTACACAAAAGTAGTACCGTAATTTTCGGACTATAAGTCGCACCGGAGCATAAGTCGCACCAGCCATAAAACGCCCAAAAACGTGAAAAAAAAACATATATATGTATATAAGTCGCTCCTGAGTATAAATCGCCCCCCCCCCCCCACCCACCCAAACTATGAAAAAAAACGCGACTTATAGTCCGAAAATTACCGTAGTCTATTTTAAAGATATATTATTTTAATCTAGCGTCATAACTGAGATATTTTTTTTTTAAATGAAAATATGTATCTGGAGTTGTAAATGCACCTACACAATGTGGATTTGCTTTTGTGTTGCCGCCACATCCTTGTAGTCCGTGTCCCTAATTTCCTAACACCAACTATTTTTTTTTTCCCTTGTCAGATTTTCTCACACCCTCATCCTGTTTGCGCGGCTCCCAAGGGGGGCCGTTTGTAGCGAGCCGGCCAGCGGCGGATGGATGCGGCCGGCCGGCGAGGAGGCCCTGGGAGCCAAGCCGGGAGCAGTGACAGGTATCTCCCACACTTGCTCGGCTATTTTTAACAGTCAGGCCAGCGGAGGGCCGAAAATAAGTCAAGGGGCCATTTTTATCCCACACCATCCTGGCGACGCCCCTTTTGGCTTACTCACACCAGCACACACTGTGCCAAAAAGTTAACTAGCAAAGGGGGGGGGGGGAAATCTCACTAAACAATGGAAGTGTCACTCTATAGCGCACATGCACGCACACACAAGCGGCAGACAAAAGTCAATATCAAGGCTGAGCTATTTCTGTAGAGTGCACTATTTAGGAAGTATGGGCCGGGTGCCAGCATTCTCCTCTATCGTCTGGGCGCTATAGAAGCCTCACCTCTTTCCTCTCTCACCCACTCCTCACCCTTTTTCCACCCGACCTTCTCTCCATTGTCAGCCTTCTCCTACAAGGCTATTTGTTTTTCCACCGAGTGGAAGGGCAACGCCAGCCAGGTGAAAGCATCTCAAAGCCATTCAAAAGAGAGAGAGGGGAGAGGGAGGGAGGGAGAGAGAGAGCGGGCCCCCACTCTGGCCAGCTTGAAGTGAGGCGCGGGGCTGGAGTTTCAAACAAAGTGCCTCCCTCATTCATTATACATGCTCCTCCACTGAAAATCTTCTTCCGCAATACCATCTCTTCTCCTTTCTCTCCATTCACCCCCCCCCCAACCCTCCACCGGACGGAGCATCCATAAAGTATGAATGAAATTAATGACATCATGAGCTGCACTTTTTTTTTTTTTTTTTTACTGGGGGGGCATGCTTCATGGAGCTACTGCACACAAGCCAGACCAAGACTGCTGTACTGTAAAGTTTCACTTTCTGGAGGGCCAAGCGAGCAAGCTGGCTTCCAGTCTGGGAACGGCCCAGATGACGGCGGAAAGGAACACGAGTGTGGACTTTGGCAAGTTGAAGCCTCTTGTTCGAGACGGGGAGCGCCCGCCGATTCTCAGAAACGCCAAAAGATTCGTGAATTAGCGCCGTAATATTGTCCGTCGCAACGGGAGGAGATTTACAGCTTTTTTTTTTTTAGGGAGACAGTGGCAACAAAAAGGCTCAAAAGTCAAAATATTTTCCCCTCTTGGATTCATGTGTCAACACAAGATGGTCTAAAAATACTGGATAGCGGTGGCGCAGACGAGACGCTTCGGATGGATGCGTGCTCGTGCACAGAGCCACCTCTGTGCGTCTCGCCGGACTACCGGATGATTCCGCTACGTCGCAGGCGTGACAAAGATAAATTACAGAAACACTTTTCAAGCCTTGTATTTCGATGGCGAGTGGAGTCGGCGTTGCCACAGGTGGGCCCCTTGTGACATCATCATGGCTTCACGCATGGACAAACTTGAGCTCCACACAATTCATGCATGTCATATCTAAACAGATAAACACATCTGTGGTGGTCCAAGATAAGCAAAATGTTGAATTTCTCAGGAAGGGAGGCAAAGACGTTTCTTCACTAGTTTGTTAGCTCATTTAAAAAAAATAAAAAATCGGAATTCCGAGCCTGTTCAATATTTAGAGCGAAATGTACAAACTCGTGTAAATGTTTCCTTTGTCTTATCATGCACAGTCCAACAACTCCCTCCTTTCTCTTTCTCCCTATCCAAATATTTCAAGGAGCCGGCCGGCCGGCCTCCAGCATGGTGAGAGGTGTTTCGGGTGTCTCTTTAGGTGGGCTACTGCTGACGATACCATTGTGTGGTCAGCCCGCGGCTGCCTGCGGACCACCCAGCAGGCTGCCGCCGCCGCCGCCATCGTGACCGACAGGCCAGGCAGGAAACAGGAAACAGGAAGGAGGAGGCAGGACGTCCTGTTCAACCAGATCGCCGCGTTCGCTACGACATCACTCTGGCGTCATTTTAGTTCAAAAACAGAGTGGCGTGATTAACCGAGGTATGTTTTGATTTTTTTTTTTTTTTCCCCTCCCCTCAATCTTTCTCATTTTCCTTTCCAACTTTTTTTTCAGATGCCAATAGAGACGATGGGGCTTTATTATTTTCAGTACGCACCAGCAAAAAACTCGAAAGGAAAAATAAAAAATAAAAAACAAAGAGATAAACATTTCCTATGTGCAAACAGAGACAACAAACGCACAAAGGCAGCAAACACAAAGCAGCCGCAAACAAAAATCAACTTTAGGGAGAAAATATTCTAAAGTGTGTTTTACAATACAATTAAACATCAAAGGCTGCTCTATTCCGCTGTGATCTTTAACACCCTAGTGAACAAGCCCCCCCACTCTCGCCCCCCACAAACACACAGACAGAACGATGCTGAGCACCAGCGCTAATTACTAGACAGAGACACTTGGCATCATTATGTAAAAAAAATAAATAAAAAATAAGGACATTTTTTAAATGTACGCATTCACCCTAAACGACACACGAGTGCTATTTCTGTTATAATGTTTGAAACGACAATGCAGCCAGTTTGAAGAAAAACCGAGTCTCTGATTTCATTAGTCCCAATAATAATTTCATTATGGGCATAAAAGAAAAAAAAAAAGTGGGCCGGCCTTGTGTAACAAACGACATAACAAGCCCTTTAGTTAGTCAGAAACTTTTCATCTGCTTCAAAACAGCCGGTGGCAAATAGTTGTTGGTCCAAACTATCTTAAGAATGAACTTTGTTGTATCATTTCGAGCTTGTGATTTTATTGGCGCTCAACCTGTTCCTCATGATTTGATTCACTTGACTCCTCTCTCACCTTCTCCTTTCAGCCAAAGCGGAATGAAGTCCAATTACTGTACTTTGATATCTCCCGCCACATCTTGCTAACCTGCAGTTTGCAAATGAGCATTCTGCTGATGGTTAACTGAGCAAAAGCCCTTCCAAAATATTTCAAGCACCGTCGGAGGACTTTGAGAAGGGGGCTACTTTAAAGCCACGCAAAGGGGGGGCTGATGAATTATTTGCTTAAACATGAGCGCCTCTGATGTTTCTATGAAGCTAAATGTTTTCATAGATCTGCTTTTCCATGAGGAGCCAATTGTGAAATGTCCTTTTTTTTTTTCACTTAGCATATTTTCGGCGACATTTAAAAAATAATAAAAGAACCGCTAATTTAGCTCGCTAAGGAAAAAAAAATCACCTATGCTCAAGTCTTAAACACACGCGTGGACACACACAAAGTTCTTCCTTTAAGTAAAGCCTCACTGAGCCCCAAGTGTACAGCAAAGTGCCCTGACAATCGGCTCAATGCCCCGGCCAATCACAGGGCCACGTGACCCTCTAATCCTTCTCCGAGAGGGGCAAGTGCGTGTTGTCATTGTTGGTTTTGTGAATCAGCGCCCAAAATCCCACGATTTGGCCGCAGGGAGAAAAAAAAGGGGGGGGACAAAAAGTAGTCAAGACAGTGTTGGGGTGTTTGAGCGTTAAGGGGACAGGGCATGCTTTTTGTCTGTGTGTGTGTGTGCGTGTGTGCTTGCACGGGGTCCTTCAGATTACAGTGCTTGGCTGACAGAGTCCTCAGTGTGTAATCGTGGGTCCACATGCGAGCACTCACCTTCCTCTGAGCGGATTAAGCCAAGTCCCAAGAGAGCAACAGGCCAGACAGGACAACTTCATTGACCGTGGCCACGGGAGAAGGGTGGGGGTGGGGGGGTGCAATGAGACTAACTAATATTTGGCTAACACTAAAACTATTTTCACTGTAAAAGTAAAACAAACAAAGGGGGAAAAAAACTTTGACAAGATTGAAATGTATCCTGATGGATCAATTACATTTTTGAAATCCAATTTAGAGGCTGATGTGCTGTTGGAGATGTCGAAGAAAAAAAAATTCACACTTTAAAATTAATTGTTGCGTTTTAAAAAAATATGTTGTTGACTCCAGCTTTCATCAACTGCAAAGGGTCATTGGAACAAAGGGTGTTTTTCCTGTTTTAATCCAGTGTGTGTGCATAATAACCGCGAGAGTGAATGCAATAAGGAAGTTCTACGGCTGCTTTATAATTAAACATCTGCTTCGGGAATTTTTAAAATATAACTGTGGTCATTTGAAAAAAATATTTATATATACAAATTAATTTCTAATGTGTCAGCCATTCAAAGTTGGTGGGTCGATTAAGGTAATTTTGTTAAGACTCCGATTTGTATGAGACGACGCTAAACTACAAATAAAAGAAACTGAATACAAGTTCTTTTTTTAAATGATCCATTTTATACAGCCTGAAAGGGCCATCATTGTCATCACTTTGGTATAATTGACCTCTTCTCTATTAATATTTATCTATGCAATATCTTATTTTCAAATTTGATCAGGACTGTTAGTTTAATTGTAAAAACCACAGTCTTTTTTTTTTTTAAATTAGTGCACCAATATGTTTACACAGGTCCAATTAGATTGCTTCCAGTGTCTTTGGTCAATATTCCAATTCAACTTTTAGATTCAATTACAATTTGATTCAGTGCCCTTCAAGAGAGGGTCCGTTTATTTTCACATAAAGTCAAGTTAACAATTAAATGTCTTACCGATATGAGTTATGTTCTATCAGCTTTATTCTTTATTTATGATTAAATCCAATAAAGTGCATTTGGTTGACTTTAACGTTGATGTGCGCGCCTGCATGTGGACACGATGAGCCTAACTCTCCAAATAGACCATAAATAACGATTTAATGACTTGACACCGTCTTCAACTTTGTTGAAAGGTGCGCGCATCACAAGAGTGGATAATGAAGAAAAAAAAAGCGACGGAAAAATAAATTTACTAACACCCAACTATCCAAAGCGACGCACGCGCGCTCGCTTGTACTTACTTTAAGACGCCAGAAAACGCATCCGTGTGGTAGTGTCAATGTGGAAGAAGGTTGCCAACAGCGACGATCAGGTCCGCCGGTGGTCGGGCTCCGGCTCCGGACTTCACAGCACTGACAGGACGCGAGGACAGCCGCTCGGTTGAAGAGGACGAACTCGGAGGGGCCGATCGAGGGAGCGAGCGAGCGCGCACTTAAAATCCAGGAGCGCAACTTAACAGTGGACGCCGCTGGGAGGGGAAAAAGTCATCTACAGTACACGCTGGGAGTCTCGACAATGTCACGGAGAACTAAGAGCGCCTTCTCTCTCTCTCTTTCACTTGCTCTCTCTCTCTTTCTCGCTTGCTCCCCTCCCCTCTCTCTCTCTCGCTCTAATCGCTCAGTGAGCGTGTGCGCAGCCAGGGGCGCGTATGCAGCGGGGGTGTCCGTCGGTACCGCGAGGCCCGGTGGATCGGTGCCGGTGTATAGTGGAACGTCTGCTTTGTTCTAGGGTGGGCTTGCTTGCTTGCTTGTTTCTTTTATTCTCCTTCGCACTAGTCGTGACAGAGTCTTTCCATAAAGGCTCTCTTCTAGTTCCTCTTAACGCGTGGCTTCTTCTTCTTTTTTTTTTATTTGAGTACTGAGAAAAGGGGGCGGGATCACATTTGCCCGGAACAGGACTTTTATGAAAGAGGCACGTCTGCTCTAATGGTTTGTTATAGTCAATACTGCTCTAATAATAGCTTGAGCGCTCAAAACAAATCAACAGTACTGTACTAATATGAGAAAAAGGGAATTCAGAAAAGTAATTGAATCATTTTCAAGCCATTGAATTAAAATTGGAATTCATTTGAGGAACTTTCCAATTTTGTGGAGCACTTTTTTAGAAGTTTTGTTTTTTTGCAAGCAACCTGAAGCAAGAGTTTTATTAAAACATCCCGTTTCTCAATTTGACATTGTGTTGCATCTATAAACTATACTAACCCTAACCTCTCGACACGAGTGACACGCTGGACCCGTTTCGTAAAACGCAAAGCTCAATGGCGACAGGTGGATATGCAGATTTTATCTTTTGCCGTTTAGCGGGAGAAGATTTAATTGTGCGTCTCACGATACGTCGATCGCATGGATAGATGAAAACAGATGTTTGTAGTCAATAAAAAGTACTTTTCATAGAAAATGACTTGTGGCCTCGTATAGAGCCTGTATACTCTGTGCCTTCTGCAGATTTGGTGCAATGTGAAGATCTGAACACCCCCCCCCCCCTTTTTGCGGTGGTCCCCGTCCAAAAAGTTCCACCTCCCGCATGGCGCCAATCATTGTAGAAGAAGGCGCTATCTTCAGATGATAAGGCCTGACGCAGACAGTAAGCATGGGGAATTAGCAAGCCCTTATCCATCCAACCCAATGATTTCAAAACATCCACTCCACTGCCGTGACGATAACAATTAAATCAGCAAGTTTGCCACTTCAGATAAGCGCCAGACAGCCATCGCCATGTCTTTATGTGCAAAGATGAATCGCAGATAGGCCTTGTAATAATCCTGCTCTATTATTTGAACGTTATATGGCCGTCAAAGGGAAGATTTTGCACGCGTGCTGCCTTAGCGCTTGTTTGGTTTGTACTCAACCCATGTGTACAAAATCAGCAAAACAAGTCTGACTTGAAAATAAAGACATTTACAAATGACATTGCGACTGCTTTAATATAAGGAGTAGGGCATCTTATTGCCATGGCAACCTATCATAATGATTAACATTGTTTGAAAGAATACGTGCTGTGCTTTTTAGCACGGCTTGAAAGGAAGTTGTGAACATTTTCCGACGACTGATACTCAAGTAACTTTAAAACGGTTACTTGTTTTGGTTCCATCTGCTCAGTGCAAGGGCAGAGCTATTATGGTGGCATACGGGGCCATGGGCCACCCTATAACCCTGAAAATAAAATAATTGCCTTCTCATCTTCAATAAAAAAAAAAAATTGCTTGAGTTACAAAACACCATTGTTCAAGTTAGGGTTGCACCTTATATCACGATCAACAAAGCTAATGTAAATAGCCAAAAAAAAGCACCCACTGATGGAGCTATCATTGGTCGAAAATGGTACAGGCACATAAAGACTCCCAGTCCTTGACATCAAAGTCTGCATTTACGCGACCCCTCGACCGGACCCAAAAAAAAGCCTTGAATACCTCACAAAAGCAAACGTCATCATTCCTAAGCGATTTCTTTTCAAAGGTCTTTGGTCACGAGTGATGCAATAAATCCAACAATGAGCAAAACAAACTTACCTTTGTGGCTGACGTGCTTCTTCCCGCGCTGAAGGATTGTAGCTATCCATTTAAAAAAAAAAAAAAATGTTTTTTTCTATGTTGCTTTTGGAGAGTCTGGATACCCCTGCTCTATGATCCTAATACCGCAATGTAGTAAGAGAGAAAAAAGAGCTCCCTCTATATCCCTCATTGCGTAAGTTGACACCTTTCAAATTCACCGGTGAAGCGTAAGCTTTGTGCTGCGTTCACCCGACCGATTGCTGCCTATCAAATCAGTTGATAAATAAATCAAGCTGTCTAATCTGCTTGACGGGTGACCGTTACGTTTTTTCGTAATGCAACCTTGCTGGTGTCTGATGCCACCTTCGCAACATCACCTGACCTTTTAATCTTTAATAGCATTTCCTCTGCCCTCCCCGGACTTCGGACGATACTGGTCAACACGCTTTTTAATCAGAGATGGCCTTTGCTTCAATGCATTTTTAACACTGATTAAAATCTTTTTTTACTTTCATCCCTGATTTAAGTCAAAATGTGTTGAGCCGTATAATCACGAATGCAATGGTATCAACGCAAAGACCCGATTGATTGCTTTGCAGCAGCTATCCATCCCCGGTCACTTGTTGATGCGTGTTCTTCCAACATACCACGTTCAATGTTCCTTCATGTAGCGTCTCGTCGCTTTCTCAGTCATTCATCTGAGAGCTCCTCTCAGTGTTCACAAGGCTTGAGTTCGTCTTTGGTTGGCACCTGCAAAAGAGGCGGAGGCGGAAGAGGGGGAGTGAGAACCTGTCACTGACATGGTAATTGTTTGCATAGAAGTGTGCAGGAACAACATCATTGACGTAAATGCGACTGTTTTGTTTCTGTGCGACACACTTTCAAATATTCGCTGTGCGTGTTTTTGTAGTGGATGAGAGTCTGAGGCCAACAGTAATAGAGTCATTTTAAAACTTTCGACACCAATAACGTGACCAACGTACTGTATGAAGTCCAACTGGATGAGATGATGTGGTTGCAAAAGTATGCACACCCTCTTCGAACAGGGCTGTGTTCAGAATCGGATTTGAGCTTATGCAAAATAGGGAGTGGACTCACCCCCAAATAAAGTTCAGATGTTTCAGTAGGCTTTTCCGAACATTTTTTTCTGCTTTCTTACAGAAGACTAAAGGTTTTGTCAAAGGTTACACTACCGTTCAAAAGTTTGGGGTCACCCAAACAATTTTGTGACCCCAAACTTTTGAACGGTAGTGTATATATTTATTTAGATAATTATTTATAGATTATATATATAATCTTCTGTGTAAAAAATCTCATAATATATATGTATACTTATATTCATAGATTATTTATAATCTTATACAAATATAAAATATAATTTATAATATTTAATTCATAATATATTGTTATAATAATATTTACACTACCGTTCAAAAGTTTGGGGTCACCCAAACAATTTTGTGACCCCAAACTTTTGAACGGTAGTGTATATCGGTCTTCATTAATATGACAAGACAGTAAGACCTTTTTCATACTCCTTTGACAAGAATGTAAAAAAATCAAAGACACTTAAAGTTGTTTTTGCAGTTTTAAGTCCAAAATTTGTCTGAGCAGACGATTCAAGTTTGACGATGGCAACAGTTTGACTTTTACCGATTAAATCAACCATCCATCCATTATCTGAACCGCTTTCCGATAAATCTGTTTTTAAATGCCGAAAAGTAATCAGTGGTATTATTTTTATTGGAGTGTGCAATGAGCAAGAGCTGTAGCATATTTGACTGGCGAGCGCTTAGTCGAGTCAAAACATTGTTGAATGAAAACATTAAAAACCGACTCGGACTACTTCATGGAGCGCATAATATGATTGAGATATGCTCACTGCATAGTTGCGTGCGAACAAATCAACTCCACTGTCGATTGAATAAATATACTTTGTGCCATTTCTGTCATTCTCAGCCAAAGCGATTTATCCTAAATGGAAAGTAATTACAGGATAAGTTTGCCTTCCGAAACACTTCCTGTCCAACTCAATAGATATCTGAGCTCTTGATCACAGACTGTATAAATGTGATCCTAAGCTCATTATTTTAGGCTGCTGCGTGTGCAAGTGTGTCTCAAAGTCAAATTAATTGTTTAGCCAAACAATTATGTTGATTGCAACGCTGTATTTACGCACCTAGCGTTTGGACAGGTGGAATTTTGCGAGGTTTGGCATTCACCGTAAAGGAAAAGTGTTTTGGGAGGAGGGCGCCAACACGAGTGGACCAAACACACGTGTGGTTTACAGATAGCGATCTCGCTCGGATTGTTAGTTAAGCCTCTCCTGGCAGCTACTTCACAGCATGTGTCACACGCACAGAGAAAAGCTCGCCTCGAAAAATAAAATGTGTGTTTCGGTAAAAGAGGGGGAAAGAAAGGAATGTCTGTCCCGAGCAAACGATATCAACACAAACGCATTTCCAGGGCCGATGCGGGAACACACAGCACAGGCTCGCCGCAATCTGTTGTGGCTCCGGCTCACGTGAAAACACAAGCTGCCACTCACTGGAGAAGATGTTGTCAGGCAAGCGCTGCTCCGGAGAATTAGCCGGTTATTACAAAACACTCAGTCGTTGTTATGTGTCACATACATCTGAAAGATGCTTATCAAGTATTTACGGCTTTCCATCATTCTGTCTGTGCTCACTCCCAATTGGGGCAAGTTTGATGTCAACTCTAGCCAGATCTGAACTTGGTTTATTCAGAAGTGGGTAAAGAAGCTTCCATTAAGTGCTAAATACCATATTCTCCGGAGTATAAGTCGCTCCAGAGTATAAGTCGCACAAGCCATGAAATGAATAATAAAGAAGAAAAAGACATAAGTCGCATCGGAGTATAAGTCTGACACACTGTACCATCACAGTTCTAATTAACTTTATTTGTTTTGTACATTACATTCTACTTATAGTGGCATATAACCTAGCAGATCGACCTTTGTTCTTGGTGCTAGTCATTCAAAGTATTTTATTAAGTATAATTTGGCCCCTCTTATTAATCAGATTTGTAATGAAAGTCAGGGCAATATCACAAGTAATTAGAGTTGGAGGGAATTTTACCAGTGTGCACCATAATTAGGAGAGCAAAGGTGACAAAAATCACTTAATTAAGTCATGTAGCCTCATATTACGGAAGAAAAAAAAATGTTAATAAAATAGAATATCAGTTTCAAGGGGTATTTTTTTTCCCACTGTGTTCACAATTACGCATTTATGACAGAAAAATCAAATGATAGGAAAGATAGAAAACAGGAAAACATTCTTCCATCTTGCCATTTAATTATTTTGTATTTTTGCAGTTGGTATTTTACAGTCAATCTGAATTTTAAGACAAAAACTTCAAGCAAATGGCTCTACCAAAATTTAAGGATATGATATGCAATGTTATATATTTTTGTCGAGACCAGAACGCTGCTCTGGACCTCATCACCTGCAGAATCACGGTACGACTGTTACCATCGCGACTCCTTAACTGAGAGCAGTGTCAAACGTGAGACAGCGGAGGCCATTTTGCATGTGCCGTGTTTAACCAACAGTGTTCTAACTGTACACCTTTTATGCATAATGGATGAGGCACAAGCTGAACAACAAGCTCTGCCTTTGTTCCTCCCGATGCTCCTGTTACATCACAGGAAGAGCCCCATGGTCCCATGACCGAGCTGCACCACGACGCCACTGGGCCGGCTGGCGGGCAGCTCGGAGTTGCTGATTTGACACTTTTTAAAGCTCGCTAGACTTGAGCAAAATATTCCAAAACATTGCTCGGTGTTGTCCAGGGAAGTTCTCCGTATTTAATTTTTATAATATAATTGCGCGTCTTTCAAAGGTGGCGTTGCCGTGCACTGCTACCTGGCGCCCTCTTTTGACGAGCAATTTCTTTCTGCGTACTTCAACCAATATCGTGTATTTGTCGTGGCTATTGGGTTATTACAACTGGGGTATTTTAATGGTGCCACAAATCTCAAAGCAAACCTTTGCCTAAAACCCAAAAGCACTTCCGAATGTTTCCACTCACGATAGTCGTAGTAACCGCTACTCCTGCAGCTGTTGACCTTGACAATTAAAGATCACTCAGCATAGTGACGCTACTTCTTCCACATGCTCTACAAGCAGCTGATAGCATCTAACTGTGAAGAAGAAGAAAAAAAAAAACGATGCTTCTTAACGAGACTCCGACGCACGCCAGTGGAGCCTTCGCGACCGCGCGCCGGATCTCAGCAGATGAGCGGCTGCGTCTAAAGCTCTTTGTGCCTCCAGGATGGCCCCCCAACTCATTCTTATTCAGACATGATCAGAGGGGAGGCAGGCAACTGAGATTAGCTGCAGATCAAAAGAGCTGCCTCGCGCCAGCGCTCGTGTTTTGTAGATTTAGGCCGCCCCGGCGCGTCGCCGTTGTACGGCGGCGTCGGAGCCTCATACTGATATTTTCTGGCCTCGACGGAGCTCAAGGGGGGTCGGCGGAAGGGGAGTTTCTGCGCAGGAGGTCGGACGGCTATTGGAAATGTTAAAAATATTCAAAAAAGATAGGAGGGTAAAACAATGATACGATAGGCTCTTACGGCTTGACCGAAAAAAAGACGCGCTCACTTCTTTCCATGCACAAAAAAAGTAACTGCTTCCATATGTGAGGGGGGGGAAAAGAGCTCTTCAGTGATAATTTGTTTAAAAATGAAATGTGCTTTCTCCGGCAACACACTTGGAGTACCGACTAACTACAGGCCTGCGCTCTGTCAGAGGCCTTAGCAAAATACTTGTCAACAACCGAAAATTACGGCTATACTGTATCAAAACCTTTCACGTTTATTTACACGAACCTGAGTCAGAACCTCAAACAGCAGATACGGATTAAATAACATTCCACTTGACATCTACAAGACTCACAGGGATGTCTTTGAGGAAATTGAAAAAAATGGTTGCATTCATGGACGTGAGCAGCGACGGTAGCTCAAGACAATCGCTTTCCGAGTCACATGACGAAGCAGAAATGAAGAGGAAACGAGGAGGTGAGGTGAGTTTCGGCAAATACTTAAGCGCGCGAACCTCCCGACGGAGAGAGAAAACAAGAAGTTTCCTCAACTCGGCTGCCCATCAAAGCGACGGAATTCAGAGGGTAGAAAAGCTAATACGGGAAGACTGAACAGTTACTGTAAACTGGCTCCAAGTTTCCGAGCTCTATGTGAGAAGACGTTAACTCTTCCCGATTACCGAGGACCGAGGCAAAACTTTCAGAATGTTGCTATGAATTCAACTGAAATGATGGAATCGTTTCCCCCAAAATAGTTGAAAACGTTTTAAACAAAGTATTTAGCCTTCCGTTTGATTCGGAGTGATTCTGAACGTTTCCATTTTCGCCTCCCAAAACAATTCAACAAGAATAAAAGCTGCTTCAAATCATTTTCTTTGCCCGCAAACTTCATCTCACACCAAACCCCGTGATGCGTATTCTTATTGAAGCGTGAATCTTCTCCATCTTTCAAGCTAGCAGCATGCCGTAGCTCCGTTTCTCTCTCACCAGACTGCGTACGGAGATGTTCTAAGCAATTACCCTTAAATGTAGCACTAACCTAAACTGACTGTGAAGAATTAGAAAGGGAGAAATAACACTATATTAAGTTACACTTTCACGCCTTCGACCATTTGTCTTGCTTCGGAGGTATAAAAACCAGAGACGTTAAAAGTTTAAGACACTTTTCCAGGTGCTTTTTGTCACCTTTTCCGAAAGGGTTCAACAGAGACGATTGGCAACAGCTGGGACGCGACCACGCCTTTGTCGCCCGAGCGTCTCTGGTGTCATTGCGCTGTGCCAATGCAGGGAAAAAAATGGCTGAATAAACAATAATGGTCTCGTCGATGACAAAGCCCCGATTTACTAAAACGAGCAAAGACATCTATTCGAATGAAGCAAAACATTTCCGAATATGGATGGAATCACAAAAAAATCTGTTTCGGGAAGCCTCGCCCCACTGTGAGGTCTCAATTTGATTTGGGAGAAAAACGGACGACTTACCCGTGCCGTTTCTTTGCTTCACCAGGAAGTGATACCCTACAGCACCAGCTGAGGCCCAAACAAATTCGAAATAAAAAACTAAAAAAAAAAAACAGGGCAAAAGAGGACAAATGGAAAAACTACAAATGCCCACAAAGTGCCCAAAATAAATGCCCAGCATGTGATAAAGCCAGACCAGCTGGCTTTGAATAGAAACCCCGAATTTGGGTTGTGCGTTTGCCCCGATGTCTCTCCGCATCTGAACTGAAATCAAGTATATGTCTTTCCAGACACCCAAGCACTGTCCCGACTCCATCCACCTGCTCCTGTCAATCACACATTGGGTAAATTTAGCCTTTGGGGGGATCAGTGACAGCCTTGACCCCCACGCACAAACCTCATGCATACTGTAGCCCGGATCTCTGACCTCGGAGGAATGCGGGCGTCGCCCGGGTGACAAACAGATGTCCCTCCCTCCTTTCACCTTCACATGTGCCTAACTTATATCAGACGTCATTCCTTGCATTTGGTCAAGTGACTTTGGGAAGAAAGTCCTATATGTACTTCATTTGGAACTCAAGGTCTGGAGGAAAAGTGAAGAAGCCAACAGACAGCAAGGTCATTTGATGTCTACCGGGAAATTTTCGAGCGCTTTATGCTTCCCGCTACTGACGAGCTTTTTGGAGACAATGATTTTATTTTCCAGCAAGATTTAGTATCTGCCCACAAAGCCAAAACTACCAATACCTGCTTTAATAGCCATGGAAGAAGAGTGACTCGAACCCCATTGGAAATTTATGGGGTTCTGTCTTTATGTGTTTCTCTGCCGTAATCGTCAAAATTGAAACAAATATGGGCTTGAAGTATTTCACTTTGTGTGAAAAAAAAAAAAACCCTGAAAAGTTACCGTGAAGTTTTTTGGGCACCCACTTGAAGGCATTGTCGCCATTTTTTTTAGTTTCCATGACTAGAACGCACGTAAGACGCTAATTGGCGCAGTCATCAAAATTGCTATCATTTTGCAAAGTAGCAAAATTGATTTGCAAGATCATATATTTTTCCAGCTGCCTCGCAAGGTTTAAACATAACCACTTTTCCACGCTAATGACCCAAGTTATCGACGCTGCCAAAATCATGAACGAATAAGCTTTCCTTTCAGAACCCGCATCACCCAAATATGCCAATGAGAAATTATCCGAGGCAACAGATTAGCTAACATCGATAGCATCTTATCTGGAGTCCAAATAACATGCAAAGTGGTACCCGCCTATAATTGAGTAACTATGAGCTCATTTAATTACGCATTTGTATTGCTGACATTTTTTTCCCCCTCCCAAATCGCCACAGCAGGACTCAGGAATTGATAAAAATCATACACCTCCATCCAAGAGAAAAGTTATGAGTTTTCCAAAATTGCTGACATTGCTACTCCAAGTCATTTCTCCTGCTAAATGATTCATTGAGTTGAATGCAATTATCAACACGCTTAACAAGCACAATATTACTCTATGACTGTTTTGGTTTTAGAGCAGCTCAGAGCGGGTGTCAGCGGATCTTTTCTATTTCAATCAAACTTAAGAGGGCTGCTGCCAAATTCTCATGCAAATGACAATTCTGCTCTTAAATCGTGAACATTTAAGGTGGAGTAAAATATAGATTTTTTTTTCCCAGAAAATTAAACAAATTCTGCTTTGAGAGAAGTAAAAAAAAAAAAAATGGCGGTGTCCCTCGATGATAAGTTTACGTGCTCCCCGACTGTAAAATTGATTTTGCATTGATCTGGTTGTATTGTTTACACGTTTCTGAGCACGGGTAATTAAGTCATGCGTTTGTTTTTGGTTATTTCCAACACTAAGGCTACTTTACATTCAGCGTCAGTCTGCTCCGATATTTGCGCTGACCTCATGGACAGGAATTCAGTAATGTGCGAGGGTGGGGCAAGGGGGGCGTGCGGTAAGACGATGCACGCTGGTGAGACTTAATTGAATCACCACGGGCCCAGAAGACAACAGCGAGTGAGGATCAAAGTAAACGTTACGTGGCGCCGCTACCAGTAAAGCCCCTTCATTGTTTTAGCTTTAATACACACAAACTTTGGCATACACAGACATTTTTTTTGTTTGTTTTTTTAAACGGTAGTTGTTAGTAACACAAGAGGATGATTTTTCCAAACGGGAGGCGGTAAAAGCAACACATGAAGTTAAGGTGAAGAAATGGACAGGGTGGACTTTAGTATAATGCAAGTAATTATGTCATTGCGGGAATACTTTTGAGACATTTAAAATGAAGGTAGTCTTCACCCCTGATTTAGACCAGTGCTTCTCAATTATTTTCTGTTACGCCCCCCCTAGCAAGAAGAAAACTATTCGCGCCCCCCCTCCCCACCGTGACTATCCTAACTTGTCTTGTAAATCGTAAAATGTTGCACTGTCGCAAACGTGACAGAAGTAACAATGAGAGCGCCACTGCCCCCTGCTGTAGTAAACGCGCAATTACACTTTATTCTAGTACTGCCAAAAAAAAAGCCTGTTCCCCAGGGTCACACGCGCCCCCCCAGGAATAGCACCGCGCCCCCCAAGGGGGGCGCGCCCCACTATTTGAGAAGCACTGATTTAGACTAACATTAAAATAATGACATGCACAACTCAAATGTTTAAGGACTAAATATCAGAGTGGAATTGTTGTTTAGTACAACAATCATCCGTGCAATCCTTCAGTACGTTTGCCTCCGACAAGAAAAAAAGATTGAAAATTGAGGCCTTCAAGTGAATACCGTATTTTCCGCACTATAAGGTGCACCTAAAAGCCTCCAATTTTCTCAAAAGCCGACAGTGCGCCTTATAATCAGCTGCGCCTTATATATGGACCAATATTGAGCCACTACAGCAGGCGTGTCCAAAGTCCGGCCCGCGGGCCAAATGTATTTATCTTATATATGGACAAAGTTTTAAAATGGACCATTCATTGAAGGTGCGCCTTATAATCCGGTGCGCCTTATATATGGACAAAGTTTTAAAATGGGCCATTCAATGAAGGTGCGCCTTATAATCCGGTGCGCCTTATAGTGCGGAAAATACGGTATTTGTGTGCAAATTTGCGTGCTTTCCTCTTTTGCCAGCATTGCAGTCCAAAGGGCGCGCTGACTTCAGCCCTCTGCTCCACACAAGGTCGCTCTGTGTGTGTTCAAAAATTGGAGAATGAGGCGAGGCACAATCCCGCGAAGCGCATACCTTTCTGCCCCACAGGCCCGCCAGTCCAGACACAAACTCTGGAACTGTATGTTTATCGAGCGTCTCAGGGTTAGACTGCTGATTTAGGACCCCCTGGCTCAGGCAACTCTAAGCGACGTTTTCACGGTGAATCACACTCCGTGAAAACATTGAGAGTGATTCATGATGAAAATGATGGATCTCAAGTGCTGACCTTAAGTCAACGCTCCAGATCAGATATGGCTGATAAACACCGAGCCAGGTCTTAACCTGACCCAAACCGGGGGCAGATTAACGAGGGCTGACCCAACAAGGTCCTGATGAGCCTTGAGGGCTTTGGGAGGCAGGACCTGATAAACCACAACGGGTAGAGTCTTAGCCAGAACAGGAGACTACTAAAGAATACTGTAAGTTTGGGTGAGAGCGATACGCGGGACGGAGAGAGCGCGAGAGCCAGTGTGCTCCTCAATCCAAAAACAATATTTGGACTGAAACCTTAGCCTCTCCATCTGGCTCTTTTGAAGGGTGGATTATGACTGGTGCCATGGCTAACTCTTGATCCCACACTGTTCCTTCTCTAAGTGCACTCTGACATTTCTTTTTCCTCAAAGGACACTACTGTTTGGCGAGTGTGAGGAAAACCTGCTGTGCTTTGATTTTAATTCAATAACTGTTAAATCGGAGTGTTATATGGCGCAGTGCTGCGGAGATGTAAATCTATAATTGTGTATTGGAACGTATGATTGATTCTGGCGTATTGCTCTGGACTGAGGTCATTTGACAAAATTGGTACAAATAACTATCAGTGCGTTATTTTTTATTTTTTTATCTGGATGAGAGACTCTCTCTGAAAGTCCTTAACTTTTGTTTCGTTACGGGTGTCATGTTGAGCAGATTAACAATACACAATTAGTCAACAGCGCCTCTGCTGGTTACAGCCATGTATTGCACTAACATGGGCTGAGAACTGGCTTGATAGTTCAAAAGTCAAAATTCTAATAACGCCAAGTAAGAAATGTGAAAATTCATCCAAGAGACAAACGAGATTAACACAACAAAGTCTATACCGTAATTTTCGGACTGTAAATCGCGTTTTTTTTCATAGTTTGGGTGGGAGGGCGACTTATACTCAGGAGCGACTTATATACATATATATGTTTTTTTTTCACTTTTTTTGGCATTTTATGGCTGGTGCGACTTATACTCCGGTGCGATTTATAGTCCGAAAATTACGGTACATTCAATAACCAAAATCAAGTTTGAGCTTGGGTCCCTGTATTATTCCATGTCTGTCCATTCATCTTCTGTAGCTTAAGTACAAAAAAAACAAACACATTTACAGTGGCCTTGGTAACCCAGAACACTTTTCTTTGCACTCTATGCTCTCAGTCCATGTTCTCTTTGACACCAAACCACTTTCTTTTTCCTACACTGGGATGACAACCTTTCTACCTAAAATCTAAATGTATTGATTGTATTTACATAAGCTTTCTTTATAAGGCATTTAAAACCAGGTTCTTATTTGCAATGCCGAACTAGCATTTTCATCAGACATGGTCATTTGCTGCACAGATAAACAGTACCGTAATTTTCGGACTATAAGTCGCGTTTTTTTTTCATAGTTTGGGTGGGGGGGCGACTTATACTCAGGAGCGACTTATATACATATATATGTTTTTTTTTTCACTTTTTTGGGCATTTTATGGCTGGTGCGACTTATACTCCGGTGCGACTTATAGTCCGAAAATGACGGTACAATTATTATTGATAAATGGATTTATTTGTCATCCCTTAAAAGTTGAAGTTGCCATTTAATTGTTTTCCAGCTTATGGGTCTCAGTGCCTCAGCATGTTTTGTTGCACTTTTCGACTAAGTATGACTTGAACACTGGCACCATATAGGAGTGGCATACAGCAAATCAGTCACCGTCGGCACTTTCGAGACCAAAATGAAGGGCGTACAGCGCGTCGGTGCCGAGGGCAAACAAAGTCTCCGACCAGAAGTTTAGGGTGTTGCCTTGCTTCTCTGTCAACTGTGTTTAACATGACAGAACACAACTCTGACTTGGACCACATAGATAGAAACTTTTGACGACGTCAGGGGAAAAAGTGATATGGGTACGTCGTGTACACTTGCCAAAGTCACGCGCTGAAAAAAAAAATTGTAATATGTAGTAATATTTTGAGGGCATTGATGTATTTTTTGGTGCTTTCTGGATGCTTGGGGGTGAAGATGGAAAAAAATTTAATACAATTAGAGGAGACATGCCTGTGCTTTGTTATGCCTTCTCGGTACTGTCACAGCTTCATCTGATTCATATTTAAGCGCCCAGTGTGATATTGCTTAAATTAGTGTCCTCATTAAAGGTGTCTTGTTTCTTCCATTAGATACTGTCATGGCAGGCGGGCTGTAATGCAAGTGATGTCAGTGCTTTCTCTTCATGTGGCTGCTGGGATATTACTTGGCCCACCACTTAGCCACACAGACTGTGGACAAAGGCACACAGCTATTTTTTCCCTTTCCACTTTTTGCAAATTGTGCCAAGTAAGAGGTTTTGTTTTGATTTCTATTTGTTTGGCTTGTTCTTAGCTATAAGATTATTATAACTACAGAATTTTCACAAGACACGAGCCAAGAAAGACTTGGTAATATTGTTGATCATGATACAAGGTAGGAATTGAGTTATGTATAGTACATATACACATTTAGAGCTCAGTATGTCGTGACTCTACACTCTATAAAGCTTTTATTATTTTATTTAGTCCCACAAGAGATTAATTCAACTTGTTTGTTTGTTTATTTCGAACATTAAAAGAAATACAAGAAAAAAGTAAAAAAATGATAACTCCATAGTACAATGGAAGATTAAAAAAAGAAAAAAATATATTGCATTATAATTTCCCCTTTATAGTAAATTCATATTTGTTCAAAAGGGAGTAGAAGGAAGCCTAAGCTTACTTTCAATGAGTAGAATTGTTTTAAAATGAGAATAAATAACATCAACTTTTGTATTTCCCTGATTTATATTAAATTGAACTGGCTTGAATCTTGTAAGCTGAAAATCTTTTTTTTCCAGCTAAATCTTGACAAAACCTTATTGTTGTACAACAAGCGCACTCGAAGATAACGTACACAAAACTATGATGCATCACGAGGAAAAAAAAAATTGAGTTAGGAAAGTGGGACTTGTCAACCACCTGTCAGCTGCTATAATCATTTCAAAGTGAGTCTCTGTGCGGCCTCTGCCACACGCCCTCCGTGTTGAACGCATAAGAATAATCATTTAAATGTCTCCCAATCAGCCCTTTTGCCATCTTCAATTACACCTTTCCACCCTAACGTTTGTATAATTTTCTAATCTAGCCGAGGCGTGGAGCTGTCAAATTTGTCGGAGGAAGGAAGCAGCAAAGCGTGAGCAAAGACTGACAGATGGATGCATGTCCCCGGACCATCCGTGCGTCTTGGCGCTGCTCGAGGATTAGCTTTGAATTGTTTGAAGGAATCATTGTGTAGTCAATGATTATGTCAACATTCTGAAAAAGTTGGAACAGAACAAAATTACATTTAAGGTTTTTTTTTTTTTTTGGCGCTGTTCTGGGGAGATGGATGTGAAGAGTCGTCACCCATTACATCGTTTTAGCTTGAAGTGTCCCACTGACCGACACTCTCGTCGCACTAAAAAGCACAAAAAAAGCTATAATTGGGTTCTTCAGCTCTTTCACTTTTTCACTTTATTTTCGGAACTGCAATGAATGGGGAACATTCTTGCTGTGATACGTCCCAAATACATCTTCTGTATATTGTATTAATTATGCCATACCCTGATTTAAAGAAATACATAAGTCCGAACTTTACTAAGCAGGAGAAGTAATGAGATGAGAGCAAGCCCGAAAAACTTTACAACACGTAACTGTGAGGTCGATCAATAGTAAACACTTCTCAAATAAATTAGTAACATTTAAAATAAATGAACAAGTTTAAAATAAATCCTATATTTTTTGCCAACTCTTTTTTTTTATTACAATATATATTAATAATAATATTCATATTAATACGATCCTGTTTTGGGTCACATAATAGAAATATCTTCATTTTGGCAGCCCAAAAATAATTTTCTTTAGCTTTTACATAAAGGAAGGGAGGCCTCTAATCATTTGTTTTCCTTTTACTCTTTGAGAATATCCTTGTAAGCATAAAGGGCACCCACTCATATTTTTTCTCCATTTTCTTGCAACTTTGATCAAAGCGCATGGAACATGTTTGGCTGCAGCTTTACAACACAGATGTGACAATTTAATAATGTAAATGTCTGTTCCACGCATCAAAAAACAAACAGCAACTCTTTGACAACCATCTGCACGTGGAAGTCTTAACCGAGTCTCCGCGCTGTATTTTTTCTCATTGCAGTGTGACAGGTGTGATTTTGGAATACCGTAATTTTCGGACTATAAGTCGCGTTTTTTTTTCATAGTTTGGGTGGGGGGCGACTTATACTCAGGAGCGATTTATATACATATATATGTTTTTTTTCACTTTTTTGGGCATTTTATGGCTGGTGCGATTTATACTCCGGTGCGATTTATAGTCCGAAAATTACGGTAGTAAAATATAATCTGTAATTTAAATGACTGTTCATTGGCTGTTCCATCCGTATCTTCAAATTTTTATGGTTTGCCACCAATCCACAGAGCAGTCCCAGAGCCCCGCCCCCTGCATGACAGGTTATTCGGGTTCGGCCGCGTCGCTCGCCGTGCTAAAGTTACCGTGTTACAACGTTGCTAAAAGCTTGCCGCGTTCAACGATTTTCCCAAGTGGACTTTTAACAGATGCTTAAACAAACAGAAATGCAACACCTCAGCATTAGATTCCTCACCATGGCTGCAGAAAGAAGTGAGAAGGAAAGAAAGAGTCGTGGACTTGTTGTCAGAAGTCTGACAGCAGTGGTGTAAAGCAACGTGTTCTACATACTGTATATGTCAAGATTGATGGAAGATCACGTTTCCCACACAACAGAGTCGCCGCTGAATGATTTGTTCAAATTGCTGCCTGTGAATGAAGTCATCTGTCAATGCCATTTTTAGAATCACTTTCTGAAGGGAATCGAAACTAAACTAGGTTTTCCTCTTCAAAAAGAAACACGCGGGAAAGTCGACACAAATCACCTCAAATAATCTTTATGCTTAAAGACAGCTGTAGTAAATCCTTAATTGAAAGTTGGAATGAAACGAACCATGACTGATCTGCTTTACAAGTTTAAGGGTGCAAACAGAAACGGGACGTAATCCACCGGAGCTGTTCCATGTGTTAAGACGGCGCGAGACACTTTTATGCTTTTCCAATAATGTAAAATGACAGTAAAACAGCAAAAGCAATGTTTAGCATTGACGTGTGGAGGCTGAGCATTGTTCTGAACATGAATTTTGCATTCCAACGCAGTCTTAGTGACTCACACGGCAACTCGCTTGCATGCTGTTCGACACAAAGCCTGTCAAGCACTGACTGTGTCTTTAATCCATATTTTCTGAAGATGAACTTGAAATTCAGCTCATGTTTTCCAGGTTCAAGAAAAAGACATCAGAATTTTTCAGGCTGGCCGAATTTTGCAAGCATACAAAGCTGTCAGCTTGCGGCAGTTGGATGTTATCCACCTACGGGAAACAAACACTCCAGTTGTACATTTTGTACGTTTTTCTTGTGCTTGTTGTGCGATGATCACAGTTAGCTACCGTAATTTTCGGACTATAAGTCGCACTGGAGTATAAGTTGCACCAGCCATAAAATGCCCCAAAAAGTGAAGAAAAAAAACATATATATGTATATGTCGCTCCTGAGTATAAGTCGCCCCCCCCACCCAAACTATGAAAAAAACGCGACTTATAGTCCGAAAATTACGGTATAAGCATTTTTGCGATAGGATTGCTAGCATAGCAATGTCAGCAGCAAGGCATTTGTCTGAGGAGGCCAATGCCCCCAATGGCCCACCCTCTAGTTTTGCCAGTGCAAAACGCACATTTTATTTTCCTTTGAAAACATCGACACTCTTGAGTACAATGTAAGCACTTAAAATAAAGTCGGAATAAGTAGGACGAGTCATTTCCCGATAAACAGTGGTTAATATGTAGCATCTCTGACAATAGTAGGTGTCATGTCTGTAAACATAAAGTTAACGTCCACCATTTTATTTACCAACAACACGGTCTCTTCTTGTTTCCACGTAGATACTCCAGTCCAGTGAGTTTAACCACAAACATTTTAATCACACTAATAACACAACGACATTTCCCAAACATTTCACCTCTACGGGAATATAGAAGCGAAACTTAAATTCCGCAACGGAGCAAACCAACACAAACGCTGAAAGAGCAGAAGGCCGCGCCGAATCACTGACGACTAGTAACTGCCTCAGCAAAACATTGCTTTATAGCCAGAAAAGCAAAAGCCTGGGCCTTCACTGTAGCTGATAGTGCTTTGTGTGGTGTTATTTATTTGCAGGGGGGGGGGGGGGGGGGGTAGGGGGGGCTGCAACTGGACTTTATTGATTCAAATTAATTAATCCACTTAGAGAGGAAGGGGTTTCTGTAGCTCTGGAGCGGCTTAAATAGTAAACACAAATTAAACTGTAAATTTGCTGCCTTTAATGATATTCCCATTTAATTGAATTGAAGGAGAAGGGAATGTGGCGTTTGCATGAAAAACATGTTTTAGCATTGGATAACCCAAATAAATGTGACATTCATTAATTTTTGATACGGTTAAAAGCTCTTTAGTGTGCTTGTAATTACCTTGTATAGCGTGAAGTTTAAGTGGCTTTTACAAGGAACAGCAGATAAAGATGCAAACGATTATAGAAATTAACATATTGGCAACTAACATTGTATGGAAAAACAAGAGTGAGTAAATTGCTGCGATCCCTGAAAACACATTGTATAAATTATAAAATTGATCCCACATAGCCTTTTTTCACCTTACAATTCTTTTAGAGGAAATTATGCTGCTAAAGATGATTATAAAACTATGCTTATGCTTCACATTGTATCGGTAATATATCTTGGTGGGATTGACTCGAGCTATAAATAGCGTTCAAGTAAACAAGTGTTGTAAATTGGAAAAAAAAAAAATATTCCCTACCAATATCCAAGACACTAATAACAAACAAAGTTCAGGAAGAAGCAAAATCCCTCACAAACAAATCCAACTTGAAGACTGAAAATTGTGTTTAATCTTTACAAGTCTGGCAGTGAAGTCATAGGTGTCCCATATTGCTCACCTTCCTCGTAAAAGTCTAATCAAGGATGACACCCGTGCCACAGCATCCTTGGCTAATCCAAAGAGTTCAAGTTTAGATGATTCACTTTGTAACTGCACAGATGATTTGACATGCGCTCCACAACAACTGCCACTCTGCACGCCAAAAACAAGAAAGCGTAAAGGGATAGACGTGCTGGAAAAATAAGGACGACGGAATTATTCCTCGTCATTTAAAGAGTGAAGTCAAATTGGTGGATTACATGATCTGACAAATGGCATCATTCTCTGGTTTTATATATATATATATATATATATATATATATATATATATATATATATATATATATATATATTTATTTTATTTTATTTTAAGTAAAAGTTAAAGTTTGGGATGCATGCTAAGCATTTCACAGCTCCTGTGACATAACTCAAATTTGAATGTGCCTCCTATGCTAACCAATGCTAGCTAAAGTCATAACTAGTTTGCAAAAAAATTTCCAGGCCAAAAACGTAAAGCCATCAAAGGGAAAATATGATCCCGACCCACCAATCGGGAATCATTACTGTAAAGTACTGCACTATATATTTTTTTGCATGTGTGTACAGTGTGTGTGTTTGTGAGTGACAGCAAGAGACAACTTGAGACAGGGGAAAGAGCCTCAACACACACACACACACACACATCAATTAACTTGCTATCAAGGGGAAAAACATCATCTCACCCCCTGGTGTGTCTTGTGCATTTCAATGTTTTAGAATCTAATGTGCATTTTTGCTGAAAAAAAAATATCTATACTACATACACACTTTAACCGGTGTTTATAATCTAATTTTATCTCACCCTTCAAAAAACAAAATTCTGTGCTTTATTCTGCCGTCCCAGCAGCACACTGTCGTCACGGTAGTCCGCAATCGGAGAGATAAAGGCGCAGCAAAATTAGCGGAATGAAGTCGTGACATTATCCCGTCTTATATTTTGTACACATGCAAAATCTCAAGTGCAGAATTTCACATTGTCTTGTCAACAAACATCAAACACTTTCTCGGTTGGAACAAGCTACTGTCCAAACCCCTACAGGCACCACATTTCACATCCACTTAAGAATCAAAGAAAAACATTGCAATCTACTGCCTGCATTCAACATTTATTTCCTAGATAAATATGTTCAAAAGTGCTTTTGTGAAGTTCATACTTTATTTTTATTGTCACCGTGCATAATTTAAAAAGTACACAGTAATTGCAGCATAATGCATGTACGGCTCCTGTCACCTTTCCTCCACCTCGTCTCGTACGGGTTATTCTCGAAGTTGAATTTCCAATTAAATCTACTGATGTTTTACACCACTTTTATTGAACTATAGACTTTGAATCACAATTCAACCGCCTGGCTACACTCCAATTAAACAAGTCGTGCTTACCTTTCCATAACATCCAGTTACGGTTTCTGTGTCTGATTAATTAGTACGCTGACAATCTAATTTCATTTGCAGATCACAGTTGCATACTTTTTTGATGTTCCCTGTTTATCTCAGCACCATGTTTACTTATGACCCAACTTTTGCAGTCGACAACTCTTTTACAGAAAACCAAAACGTCTACCCGGTGACATAAAACGATATACGATGTACCATATTTTCCGCACTATAAGGCGCACCTAAAAACCCCCAAATTCCTCAAAAACCGACAGTGCGCCTTATAATCCGGTGCGCCATATATATGGACCAATATGGATTCGTGGATGAGGACTAATTTATAAAAGTAAGCTTTACGTGTTTATTTGGTGTGTTAACGTTTGAGCAACATAAATTGTTATTGTTTTCCCAATTTCGAGTGTTACTATAGTGTGATTGCAGTTATTTATTCTATGCACCTTATAATCCGGTGCGCCTTATATATGAACAAAGTTTTAAAATGGGCCATTCATTGAAGGTGCGCCTTATAGTGCGGAAAATACGGTACTTTAAATTACAGTACCTTCGCAAAATGGCGTCCGCCGTCTCTGGATGATGATGATAAAAGCTGCAATGTCATTCTCGGGCACGAATGTGTCCTACGAACAGAAAACAAAACACAAATGGATTAGCATTCCGTTTGATCACAACAGTTTTAATCTGACATTTGAGTTGAACTTGCTTATGCTTCTTATCCTTTGTCATAGTTCTGTACGCTAACAAACAAAGATCCACTGACCCTAAAAAAATCATGTGGATCACCTGGATGTCCATTTTTTTTTTAATGAATCACCAAATGCATTGTCATCAATAAAGCTGATGCCCCGCCCTCCCCTTATAAACGGACCCTACGCTAATAGACCCCAGGCTAACGAAATGCAACCATTCCCCTGCTTCCGGGCGAGTGGAAAAGGAATCTTTTCTGATTGAAAACTTCCTGGAGCTGTCTTGCTTGGTTTGTGAAACGTTGTAATTACCGCTGGGGGTCTCCTCCTGCTCCGTTTGCAGGGGGCCAAGCAGCATTTGTTGGCGCTCTAGGGTTCTCTCTCAGTTCAACACACTTAGGCCCGTCTAATTAGAGTACGCGCCACGTTTCCGATCTGCTGTCTCCGCAGCTGGGGACAACCTCCACATCAAGCTGTGGCGCAGACGCTCGTCAAGCGGCGTACAGAGAGCAACAACAGGCGACGCTCTCGCTGCGACGCGAACAGAAGCTTGCTTCCCTCTCCATCTTCCTCTCTCATTCATCCCCTCCCCAGCCCTCGCCCACCCTGCCTTATTTTCTCCACCCTTCTTTTTCCTTGGCTTTGTTCTCGCTCTTCTCCTCAGCAAGCTCAGGCACGGCGGCTACAAAGAGCCCCATATAGGAAGATGAGAGAGAGACTGAGCACAGAGTGAAGTGGGTTCACATGCTGCACAGCTTGCGAGCGTGTGTGTGCGTGTGCGTGTTTGTGTGAAAGCCTTGCGAGAGTGCGAGGCGGCAGGAGATCGCCAGGGTAGTGAACGTCGGTAGTACACCTAGAGGCAATGAGAAAGAACAGAGGGAACACTTGCCCCCCCATCAAGAACAGTTGTTCAACCCCCCCCAAGGCGAGGTGATGCAGGGATGCAACGCAGGGCGGAAAGGTGGCAGGCAAAAGCTACAATTGCAGACGCGGTTTTCTTCCACCTGATCACCTTTTCAAAGTCTCCTACGCCCATTTCAAATACCCAGTGGGTGCACACGGACTGGTGCTTTGGAAGTGTAGTCGTTTTTTTTTTTTTGTTACCGTTTTCATTTTCGATAAGGTTGAGAAAAAAACTGCGTGACTTGTAAATCCATAAGCTACTACAAGATGCTCAGATACACCTGAGTGGACATTTATTTTGCACACTGTGACGACAGGAGATGTGATGGCGAGGGGATTGGTTGAAAGTCAAAGAAAGAATTTTAATAAATTCGAAATCTAGAAATATTAAAGGGAAATAGAATAAAGGAGAGCCACCGATATCCTCCATTGTACGATCCACTGTTTATGCACCAGCTATTCAATAATGCGATATGCCCTTAAATGCTCGGTAAAGTTCGGGAATGTACGTCTTGTGAAACCAGAGAACGATGCCATTTGGTCCACCCGTATGGACGTCAATCTCAAAATCACATTGTGACAACTGTCTTCCGACAAATGTGACGGAAAGCATGTGGCCATGACATAATTTATCGACTTTTTGCAGGGCAGACGTTACACAAGTAGTGGTCAGACTCATGGTAAAGGATCCAGGAAATGAACGTCACTCAATCTAATGTCTAAAGAAATAATCAGGTTTGTGTGTGTGTGTATGTGCCAAAGGGTGAAGCACAGAAAAAGGGAGGGAGTTGAGTCACATAGTATAAAAGATGAGAGAGCTATACTTTGGGGACAGAAACATAAACACACACATAAATAAAAATATATACAGTATGCTGTCATTAGAATAATAATAATCACAATAATAATTATGGAGAAAAAAAACAACTCATACCCGCATTTTGCACGTCACATTTGCAATATGTGATCATTTGTTAAATGTTTACACTGTGCAAGAACCTTAGCTAGTGAAGAAGTCGTTAGCCAAAGGCTTCGCCCTAGAGGCTTACCTAAGAGTGGGATATGCTAATATTCACAATTGACACAAGCCACTTCATTGGCCAAAATGATTGTTTTCTTTTTTTTTGAAAAATAAAAAAATGTTAAGAATGGCAAAGTTCTGAAAATGAGAACTCGAAATTGCCAAACGGATAAAAAGAACAAACAAGTTGCTGCACCTGGAGAAGTGTGGGAAGTGACAGACTATACCAAAGAACAGTAGCATTCTCAGTTCTGCTCTGCGTTTGCTCTCATTTCTGTTGGGGAACACACACCTGCCATAACGGAGCGCACGCTATGCCAAAGCAATCTGCTGTGATTCACAGCTTTTTACATGAGGACAAGGACGCCTGCTAACAGCACTATGATTAACGGCTTTTAGAGCCTCTTACCAGACACATTCGCAAAACCTACACATGTACCCGTGTTTGTGTCTAAAAAAACAAAACAAGCTGAATGTTTCCTGGCTGATGTTCCAGTCAGAGTGCATTAAGCAATATCACAGTCCACAGAGTGATATGCTAATATATATACTATATATCTTCATGGCAGTGAATCCGTGGTAGACACTATGCAAGCGTTCTACAAACATCGTTTCTCTATAGTACCGTTGTTTCCGGACTATAAGGCGCACCTAAAAACCTAACATTTTCTCAAAAGCCGACAGTGCGCCTTATAGTCCGGTGCGCCTTATATATGGACCAAATTCGTAAAGTTAAACTGGCCCGAAACATTGTGTCATGAAATCAATCATAAGTGGCCCGCTGAAGACTATGAATCATGAAGCAAAAATACTATGGATCATTATTTTGTGATTATAAAGTAATTTGTTGCGTCTCAAGTTGAAATAAAAAAGATAAAATGGAGAATGACATGATTTGGATAAAAAATCTGACATGATGCATTAATGGTGCGCCTTATAGTCCGGTGCGCCTTATATAAGGACAAAGTTTTAAAATAGGCCATTCATTGAAGGTGCGCCTTATAATCCGGAAAATACGGTAATATGGAACAAAAATACTTATAATTTGTTTATTTAATCAGTTATTGGACTACATTAATACGAATACTAGCTAAAAGTGCTCGCTACAAATGCTAATACAAGTCCAAAGAGTTAGCGCTACAAGATAATGCAACAAGGAAAAGCTCGCCAGTACATTATATATTTATACAATTTGTTCATTTAATCGGTTATTGGACTCCATTAATATAAATACCATGTAAATCTGCTGCAATTTGGGATTGTGCTCAATCTAGGGGCCTAGTGCCTGAATATAAATATTTCCCAACTTCCGCGTCACTAAACATGAAACCCGTAAATGTCCCTCACACTTTCACCAGAAAGCTATAATTTGTGTAACCCTGGCAAGAAAGCGTCTCTTACACCTTTTTTTCCCCATGGATGGAGTTGTCATCAGTCTCGTCGTCACTCTTGTTTTAACGCATCTCCAGGGAAAGCTTCTACTTGAGCGGGAATTTACATTTACTCTTTAACAGTTTTTTTCCCCCCCGTTTAAACTTGCTTCTTGGCAGGTTGACCTGTCGAGAGGGAGCCCAGGAGTGATTTTCAGAATTGCTCTTGGAACTGGGTTCAAACCATCTCCTCTGCTTTCAGCCTCTGAGGAGCACATCATGCTCCAGAGAAATGATCTTCCATTGATAGAAAAGATGAGAATTGACATTTTAATAATACATGTATATGATATAATGGATCATTTACATATAGTGACTTTGAAATTGCTTTAATCATACTTGGCTATTGAAAACTGATTTAAAAAATCTCTATTAAGTCTGACTTTTTTTTTTAATTCAGTTTTGTTGGTTGAGCTTTAGTTTTACAAAACTGCTTTACACTCTGACGAGAAAAAATTAGAAGTTTGTCATTTGAATTTTTATTGGTGGAATCATTCTTGGATTTTTTCTGACGCACCTCGTTTGTCTATCTTTTTTTTTTTCCCCCGGTCCTAATTTCCTGCACAGTCCTGCGTGTGTATTTATCTCACACCCACAAGCATACAACCTAAATAAGCAACAGAGGTGGAGGTAAAATTAACCTCGAGAATGAAGCCAGAGTTTTGGGGTTTGTGAGGCAGACAAAGACGCAGACATGTGGTCTCCTATCTCAAGAAGTGAGAAAGCAAGAGGCCGTGGGAGGCGAGCGGGGGCGCAGGGGTGAAGGAGAGCCCATCTGAACTCATTTAAAAAAAAAAAAACTTCTTTTCTAAAGTCAGCATTTCAAATTGGAGCGTGTCCCCTCTCATTTAATGCATCATTTTGCGACGTGATAAATTTATGAATTAGACATACATCCTTTTTCCTTTTAAGATACTCGGCCTCATGAGGGAGGGAGCAGTGTGGAGGATTTAAGAGCGTTTTGCCGTGTCAAACATTAAAACCCACGGGGAGAGCATCAGCACAATTAGACTGGAGCGAAGGGAAGGGAGAGCGAGAGAGGGGAAAAAAATCCACAGACAAAATCAGGATCTTAAGAGCAGCGGCGGCGGCGGCGGCGGCGTTATTCGTCAGTACAGTAACGTGGTTATCTGTCGCGGGTGATCCTTTTAAACGCTTCCTTTGCAGGGATAAAAGCAGAGCAGAGGAAATAAACTTAGTTCTGCCTCCAATCTGTAAATCCTTGGTGGTCATGGAAGATGATCCCAATTTGCTTCTAAGCACCGCTGTCAGATCTTACAATAATAAATAATTTAAGACTTTAAGCAGCAATTATGCTCCGTAAATGTAGAAAGCCTGCAGACCAGTGCTTGCTGCTGGAGCCAGATGATGGTGGGGTTCCTCAACAAATACGCTAATCACTGCTTATGTCATAGCCAATAAACCAGGTAGAATGCCGGATGAGAAATATTTCCTTTTGCATCAGGTTGGCTTTGCCAGAAGCTACTGAAGATCTGCCCTTGGCCCAAGTTCAGGCTCGTCATTCGGGTGGGCGTTACTTTTAAGCCTGCCACAAACAATTTGATTGGCTGAGGCGTGCCACATGGGAGGAGCTAAAATGCTAAATCTCAAACATCCTCCAAATTTCCACGTAATCACCGCGATGGCAACGACGAGGCGCTCTAAAGCGGCCTTGCCAGCGAACTACCTGGGAAGACGCATTTTCAGGATGTAGGAGTAGCTAGCTAGCTCGTTAGCTAAATGTACTCCGCAATTACTGGTCATCCAATTGGAGGTGCTCAAGTACTCAGTTGAAGCGTGTCAATGGATTTGCTATGGATTCACTTTAGATGATTTTTATGACTGAGAACAACATTTCGCCAACAAGAAGACTACTAAAAGTTCTCGGAGAACCATTCGTCGAACTTAAAGCACTAAAAAATGTGCTGCCTGCATGGCTCCCAAAATATTCATCTGATTGATTGAGTTGGCCAATACCAATAGATTGAGCGGGGCACAACAAAAGGGAAATTGCTCTTCATTTATCTTTTAAGGTAACAATATCTTGCTGGGATTGCAGTTATAACTGTCAAAGGACCTCCAACGTGAAGATAGAAAACCCAGAGCAGCACTAGAAATAACGTTTAAAGATCGAGAATTATTGGAGAGAGGGAATATTTAGTTTCAGATGAAGACTGCAATCAGTCAAAGACAAAAGAAAACAAGTAAAAAGAAATGTGAGCCCAGGTGAGCAGAGCTGGGCCGTTTAGTTTCCTAAGGCTGGTTATGATTTGAAATCATCTCTCTGTCGAGCCATGTTTGTCTTTTGTTCCTGCCAAATTGACTTGCCACTTGCAGGCAGATTTCACATCCGCTCAGGTGGGACGGTCCACGTTGAAAATTAATTACACGCTTTCGCAATCAAAGATGAGAAAATTACTTTTGCTTATTTTAGTCAATGTGATGAGAGTTGGTTTAATGTTTGTATACAAGCCGATTGGTAGCAACCTTTCACATGAACGAGTGCAAACACAGCATGTTTATTACTGACCCGCTGCTTTCGTGGCTCGGATGTGTACTGTGAGGTCTGTTAAACAGCATGTGCATTACTCTTTTCGGGAGAGATAAAGAAAAAAATAGGGGGAGGAAAAAAAAAGAAAGAAAAGAAAAGGAAAATAGCCTGGCAAGACAGCAGAATTTTGAAGTTATAATTATTTTAGTTGTCAATATTCCGATTGACATGAAACAGCATTGTATGCAAAACTAATATTCCCAAATGAGTGCTCTCATACTCAAATAATTAGCAATGACACTAATTTTAAAGAACCCGATCGATTGGTTTTACCAATCAAATTGTGACTCATTGTTAATAGACACATCCGCCATTTTGAAAAGTTGACACCAGCAGTATCAAGAACACCTTACACCAGGGGTCCCCAAACTTTTTCCTGTGAGGGCCACATAACCTTTCCCTTCTCTGATGGCGGGCCGGTGGCAGTTTGTAACAGAAAAAGTGTGACGATCGTAGGGGAGCTTAAAAAATTTTTTTTATTTTTTATTTTCCAGAAAGCCACACATAACCAAATAACGGTTATTTAATAACCCTTTCCAGGTTCTTTACAGAAAAAAAAGTCAGGAAACAAATAATAACACTATTAATGAAATAAATAATAACTAAACCCTCTCTGAGTTCTTCACAGAAAAAACAGGAAATAAATAATAACTAAATAACTCTCTCTGGGTTCTTCATAGAAAAAAAACCATGGAACATTAACTTTCTGTTGTGCCATGCACAATCTTAACAGATAAAAGTTCAGCTCAGTTGTCAGAGCAGAACCTCTCTGACACATATGAGCAGTCTCTTAAAGTTCTTGTGTTCCTTCCTTATAATCCTTTTGTAGGTTCCAGTAGGCTTGTAGACACCGCTGTCTTTTTTGTTAAAGTTTGATAGTGCGTCATAGTCTGGAGTAAAATTTGTTGTGGCAATTCTTAGGCGAGATCCGAGGTGTTGGTCCGTTTACCTCGATCTGTGACGGGTAGATGTTGACGTTCATGTGGCTGAACGTCACGTCGCGTACGTCGAGCCAAATTGGCAACTCTTTTAAACGCTCGGCACTGTGTTCACCCTGCTTTACTTGGGCGACATTTTAACGGAAGGATTCCAGGGGAAGGTTTGTGGGTGGCTTTAGCGCAAAACTGCATCTGAAAGCTCAGCGCGCAAATTACAAGAATGCTGTCGTCACAGCCCACGCTCTAAATTCGGGACTGATACAAATAGAGCGCGAGTGCGCCATGTCCGTACACGCACTTGTGAGTGTGCACCGAGCTTTCTGACACGGCTTCCGGTAGTAAATGCGCAGGCGAGCGCTTCCCCATCTACTGGGGAAACGCAGTCATTGCAGGCAAAATGAGCAAAAAAAAAAAAGTTTAATAATACAATTTATTCAGGGTTGGCGGGCCGGATTAAACGGTCCCGCGGGCCGTGTCCGGCCCGCGGGCCGTAGTTTGGTGACCCCTGCCTTACACCGTAAAGTGAAAATTTCGAGTTCAGGTGGCTTCCCAGACATTAGTTCCGACTAGGAACTCGGAAGTTCCCACTTCCGGGTCCAACTGGAATGCGGCATATTTTACCAGCAGAGTCACTGTGTCCGTTTGGGGTTGGACGCTTTGGCCGCTGGAATCCAGTATGTGAATACTCGCATTGAGCCGCTGGTGCAAAGGAACGGCTGTGAGGCAGCGGACAGACAGGAGCCACCGGTCACCACAGTTTCAACATGGCATCCTCATGCTGTTTGCTCCTCTGCCGCCTCCTCTCCTGCACGCTGTTTGCTCATGTGTGGATATAAAATAGCAGCAAATATGATATGATGTGTAGAACTGAGAGCCATCTGGCAGGAGCTGAGATGGATGTTTAATTTATTTCATGATTTTCTTGTGTGTATATTTGTCTAACCTCTGCTATCCATGAAATTCCGCCATCAATAGGAGTAAACACCGGTGTCCTTAAATGATTAATCATGACAGGTTGAGAGGTGACAGACAGTTTTGCTGAAAGGCGTAATTTGTAAAGCCATCGGTTTACCTTGAACACACTATGAAAATAATGGAGGGGAATATATTTATATACCTGCAAGCCCATATAAACATAACACTTCCTCGTTCCCAATTGAAATGACCGTTATTCAGTTCCATCCTCTATAAATAAAAACAAAAAGTTGTTTATCGTATAGGAATTTATTTTATTTATTTATTTTTTATCTCATGCACGGATCGGTTGGCACTTTTTAAATTTCGTTGTACATGTGACAATGACAAATAAAGATCTATTCTATTCTAATTAGCACTTCATAAAAATATAGTAAAAACATAAGTAGGATTCCTGTGTACATGTGTTGCTGCGCCGTTTATGTTCAAATAGGCTTTGCTAAAAGCGTTACAAAATTTCCACCGACGCTAACCAATGTTTCCTTTAATGTGTTAGCATTGAGCTAGCGGACTTAAAAGTTATGTTGTCGTTTTGATTTTTTTTAAACAGGATGATAAACAGTCAACGGGAAAATTAACGTGTCACGAACTCACAGACAGACTGGGGAAGAGTGTGAATTCCCAAAGAAATCTTTTTTTTCCCCAAAGCCAATAGGTTTTTCTGTTCTCTGTTAGGATTTTGAATCTAGAGGACTAAAATGTTCATATTTGTCGTGGCATTATGGCACTGTGCACTACTGACAGAATCCTCTCAAGTCATTCAATTCAGCCACTAAATGATGAGTCCCACAGGCTTGAGTATATCACGGCGCCTTGGAAGGATGTGAAATAAGCTCATTATCAAATATGACCATGAAAATGGCCCATTTTTTTGGGATGGATGAAATGTACCGCCTCTGCTCCGAGGGTGGCTGGCCGTGCCGAGCGGCGGCCGCTCGACAACTGCACCGAAAAGTCCGGCCAAGGTGATGACGTGATGGCAACCGGCGGATAAAAATCGTCGTCTACAACAGAACCAGATGTTGCTTCCATTTCCACCAATTAGAACTCGCTAGGCAGCAGATGAAGAAGTAGCACTGTCACTGTCACCGGTGAAGAACAACAGAAGTGCGGCATAAGATAACACAGGAAACAAGATGTAAGAAAATCCAAATCCAAAAGAAAAACTCAATGTTCATCACTTCAGATTGATTCATCTTCCTCCAGGAAGAAGAAATTATCACATAAAACTGATATTTTCTTCCCCTCGTTAAAAGTGACTGCGTGGTTTAAATATCTCCATTCCGCTTGAGCATGTTCTGCGAGAGCCATGTCATGTCCGTGTGCAAAACTACAACCTATTGTTTGAGAATTAGGCACAGCATATGGGCCTGTAATTATACCTCCACAATAGCAGGTTTTCAAAAAATGTTTCCCAAAATAGCATGGGAGGCTTTCGGTCTGCGCTTCAAACTACACTGCAGCTAACAAGCTGACTGGCTGTAAAACGCTCCAGACAATAAATCCAAAGTCCTCTATCATTTTTTCTTGCCAGTGGATAAGTGGTAGCGACCACTACTGTCCAAACACTTCCAGATTTGTCCATGAGTTATTAAAAATGTGTAAAGTTATGACATTATCGTCACAATCGGAATATAAAGGAAATAAAATAGATTTCAAATATACACTATCGTTCAAAAGTTTGGGGTCACAAAATTTTTGGGTGACCCCAAACTTTTGAACGGTAGTGTAAATATTATTATAATAAAATATTATGAATTAAATATAAATTATATCTTATATTTGTATAAGATTATAAATAATCTATGAATATAAGTATACATATATATTATAAGAATTTTTACACAGAAGATTATATATATAATCTATAAATAATGATCTAAATAAATATATACACTACCGTTCAAAAGTTTGGGGTCACAAAATTGTTTGGGTGACCCCAAACTTTTGAACGGTAGTGTACGTACAGAGACCAATTAAGTTTTCCACACACGTACGATATTCAGTATCCCCCATTAACACTGCGCTTTTACCTTAATTTTACAAGTGAGACGCCTGGCACGGTGCCTAATTGCCCGGCAAATAAAGGGAATAATATACAATGGTAGGAAATCCCAGTGGTGAGCAGACTGCAAGAGCATCTGTCTGATAAAGACGGGAGGCATGTGGATGTGTGTGCACTATTAAACGCCGTACAGTACGGCCCAGTCGTGTGAATTTGGCTTCAAAGTAGTTTTTTACTTTGGATGGAGTAAGTCATTGAGCCCGAGTCTCTCCTGGGATTTCGCAGCCGGGCTGGCGGGGTGTGTGTATGTGTGTGTGAGACTAAGATCAAGATTCAAAATGGGGATGGAGACATGTGCTGAACATAACGGCCTTCGGGGAACCAGTTCATCTCCACCTCACTCAGTCTTACTGCCCAAGGCTCGTTCTCTCCAACTGGACAGAGTCAAGGTGATCCTCTGCTTGACAAAATACCGCCAAAGGTACACACACACATCATACGCAAATGAGCATTTTTAGAATTAAGGTGAAATTCCCTCATTCCCAGACGCTGATGGTTGGTTGTTTGACTTTCACTATTTTGTGTGTATTTGTAAGTGGAGCTGCCAATGCGGGTTAAGTGTTGGCAAATACATTTGAAAGTACTTGCGAGAACGTTCGATCATACTCGCGAACGTGTTCCAGGCTTTCCTCCTTCCGCTTCTGTTAACTATTTACGCTTTAAGGGAAGTGACCCGCACAGAGCAATAAAGCACCAATGTTGACTCGGTGCGCATTTGACATCATTCGCCAGCTTTTGTATGCGCTCGGAAGGGCTTGTTGATTTTACACAATGATGTGAGTCACACAGCTTCAAGCGCCACCACGGCCTTCGTCCTCAGGGTGAGCGGCTTAAACCACATACCAATCAAGTGCTAGTCCACAATGCTCCAAAACAGCCACCTGGAGAATCGTTTTATCGGAGGAAAAAAAAAAAGTGACCATGTGGAGAAAGGGTGACCATGGAGAGGAATGGCGACGGTAAAAGCGCTAGCTTAGAAAAACAGCAAGTTACCATGACAATGAATCGCGGGGATAAAACAAAAACATAGGCGGGTCGCAACCATGTCTGGTGCCTAGAGAAAGCCAGTTTTTTTTTTTTTTTTACTCCAAGTTCACGACAATCTCTGAACACAATCTGTTCATTTTTGTCTCACATCAATTGTTTCCTCAGGTAGTGTAATTCGCCGGACTAATTCTCCATTGACACAGTTATGACAGGAAGACCACCTGTGGTTAAACAGATTGCGGCCTAAATGGAGCGTATGGCAGGTCAGCTAAACTCTGTTTTTTTTTCCTAACATTCCATATATTGCAATACATCAATGTGGGGACAAAAGCCAACTTTAAGAACAAGGGCATCAATTATTTTACTCAAGATTACCTTTGAGGTCAGTCTGAGTCTCAGGTACATAAACGCGAGTCAATGTCATATTCATAGAAATGACGAAAACAAAAAATGTGTTTGGCTCAGGCGACGGGTGTACGGTGAGCGTGTGTTTATCTCCGTAAACATACACTCCCGTTCAAAAGTTTGGGGTCACAAAATTGTTTGGGTGACCCCAAACTTTTGAACGGTAGTGTAAATATTATTATAATAAAATATTATGAATTAAATATTATAAATTATATCTTATATTTGTATAAGATTATAAATAATCTATGAATATAAGTATACATATATATTATAAGATTTTTTACACAGAAGATTATACATATAATCTATAAATAATTATCAAAATAAATATATACACTACCGTTCAAAAGTTTGGGGTCACAAAATTGTTTGGGTGACCCCAAACTTTTGAACGGTAGTGTACACACGGATCGTTTCAAAGCACAATCTACGGCGGCATATGTAATGCGTGTGCGTCCATTTTCTTTGTCGATCGCATCGCCATCAAATCTGTTCTGCGAGCTCACAGATGGCCATGTTGGATAACGGAAAGACAATAACTGCGGGGACAAACACAAGCGGGAGCCGGCAAAGGAGAGCCAGCTACTCTTAATGGAGGAAATCTAAGAAGATATAAGATTTATTGAACCGACAAGGCAGAGCAAATGAACAACAAATGAACAGAGGCCCAGTGAAGGATAAAATAACACATCGGAGGAGAGGCATCCACAAACTGCAGTAAAAAGCCAGGCGGTATCGATCCAGAGCTGAGAGCCTTCGTGCTACTCCTAACGTCGCTTTTCCAGGAAGGGTCGGCACAGAGGAGTCACGTTTGCACCTTGTTTAGGTCAAAGAATGTTTTGAGCAAATATTATTAAAAAAAAAAATGCCCATGCTGGACAGTGACAAAACATTACATAACCCTGTAATAGACCCCAAACTTTTGAACGGTAGTGTAAATATTATTATAATAAAATATTATGAATTAAATATTATAAATTATATTTTAGATTTATATAAGATTATATATAATCTATGAATATTAGTATACATATATATTATAAGATTTTTTACACAGAAGATTATATATATAATCTATAAATAATTATCAAAATAAATATATACACTACCGTTCAAAAGTTTGGGGTCACCCAAACAATTTTGTGACCCCAAACTTTTGAACGGTAGTGTACGCCAATAGGTTGCCACGCAATAATCTCGACTGTGGATTAAGTAGGATGAAAGATCACAAAGCCCACCATGACTCACTTCACCACCCAAAATATGACACCACAGGAGATCCCCAGAATGAGGGAACCGGGTCAAGACTAAAATATTCATTCTCTTGCTCTCTTTTGCTCACACAGACACAGAAACAGATTCCCATTTCACAACTGCTGCTAGCCTGTTGCTGTGCTGATGAGGCACCTTTGAAGAAATGTCCACTTCACGAGGGTGTGTGGTGTCTACGACGCGAGTGTGTGCGTGCAATAGAATCTGTTGACAGCAGATAGAGTGGCAGCAACTGGGAACTCGCGCAGATATTCCCAGTCAGCTGCCCCAATGTACGTTGAGCCACACTATAGCGCGGACTGACATTAACACGTCTGTGAATGTTCATCCGTGTGCATCTGGAGGGTGTCGGAGTGACGCAAATGGAAACTAGTACGTACGATCAAATGCAATCCATGGATAATGCAAAAAATATATGAAAAATACATGAAGTCAAACTCTTTATTGGAAAGCCACAACACTGAGCTACATTAGTCTGTCAAATTGGGTTTGAACTTTTGTACTTGGATTTTAACATGGGTCTTTAAACATGAGCTGCTTGTTGCATGTTGACCGCAGAGGGTCCGGTGGCACAGCCTACACATGACGCCATGTGACATAAATACTTCCCAGCGTCATTGGGTGGGTATTAAGTCAGATGGCAAACTATAATTACAAGCGATTTTTAGAGTGGCCGGTCACTGACAATTCATTACTTGTGACCAAACCTTTTTTTTTTTTTATTATGTAAATAGGATTTACACGCAATTGTGATGGGGGATAAATTGCCACAAATGTGTCAGGAAATTATAATATAATATAATATAATATAATATAATATAATATAATATAATATAATATAATATAATATAATATAATATAATATAATATAATATAATATAATATAATATAATATAATATAATATAATATAATATAATATAATATATTATACACTACTGTTCAAAAGTTTGGGGTCAGAAAATTGTTTGGGTGACCCCAAACTTTTGAACGGTAGTGTAAATATTATTATAATAAAATATTATGAATTAAATATTATAAATTATATTTTATATTTGTATAAGATTATAAATAATCTATGAATGTAAGTATACATATATATTATAAGATTTTTTTACACAGAAGATTATATATATAATCTATAAATAATTATCTAAATAGATATATACACTACCGTTCAAAAGTTTGGGGTCACGAAATTGTTTGGGTGACCCCAAACTTTTGAACGGTATATTAAAATTATTTACAACAATACAAAAAGTTGTAAAATGTGAAACCTTTGACAAGCCTCGCTGAATGAATTGTTGGATGTGCTTTGGCGCCAAAACCGTCAGCACCTTTAAACGTCTGATCCTCGATTCGACCCCACATATCAAGCGGGCTCCCGCAAGAATTTTACTTAGATCCATTCATTTCACATTCACAATTGAGCTCCAATACATTTAAAAAGTAGGTTTGTTGCAAAGTTTGAACCAAGAGCATCCAGCCGATTGTCACCTGTATGAATTATGCAGTGAGATGTTCCGACATCTTATTTCACCTTGCCTGGTGTTCCGTATGTTTTATACTGTAAACAGATGTTCGTGCTATACAGGAATAAAGTTTGTGCTTCCCAAACACCACAGTAGAACAAAAAGAACCAGACTCAGCAGTGTTCCTACCTGCTTTACATCCAACGTGCACACACACACACTCATATAGGCCACACACACACACATATCCTCACAAACAAACGGTGAGCGGAGAGAACCTAGCCTCGGCGCAGCGGCACAAACAAACACACTAAAAATACAAACTACGCATATCCAAACACTCTCGCTCCTTAATGAGCTAGCACTTTTAAAAGAAGACTTACAACTCTGTGCCACACACTGATACCTTGAGGAGACGTCGCGATCGGAAGAGACGCGCACTAGAAAAGGAGCACTCTGGGATATGAAAGAGGGAGCGAACGAGAGGAAGGTAAGAGCAGGAATCAAAACGCGCTCACTAAGAGGGACGAGAGCAGGAAGGGGAAAGTGTTGCACCTCGCTCCTCACATCTCAAAGGGGGATGATGGGAAGAGCGCAGTCGGGAGGAGTGGGCTGTCGCTCCCGGCAAACAAGCGGGTGAGTAAATAGACTCATGGGCGTAAGGGGTGCTGGGTGTAGGTGAGACGGAGGGGGGGAGGCTGCATCTCGAGACCCTTATATGCTGATGCCGTCTTCTCGTTTACAAACGCATCCTCACCCCTGCGTGGCTCTGCCATCCACACTCTCCCCCCCTCCCTCCCTCCCGCCCTCCGACTGTCTTCAAACATCCCTAACAACCACCCCCTCTCGTCCCTCCAAGGCCTGCAGGCCCTTAACCCAGCCTTCGTCTCCCCCCCCTTCACCAGCCTCGCCGTTCCCCATCGCCCCGCCACCTCCCCCTTCTATCTGTCAGTCGTTCATGCCTCCCTCCTTTTCACCCCCCACTCCCCGACGATGGCATCCCTCGGGTCGCTAGGCTGCTCGCCTGATGAGGGGGAGGATATCGCTTGCAGAGCTTTGATCCTACGAAAGCTGATACCCAGTAGAAAGATGCCGATCGCGCCATTGGGCACCCTGGCATTTGAACGCAACGGCTTGGTGCCAAAAGCTCAATGGGGGCCGTTCTCCTATAGCGTGCCAGCTGGGAATGCCGAGTCGAGACAGGTGGGGCGGCCCGTCATACCTGAGATGGTGACTGAAGACAAACCTGGGACGCAATGTTATTTCCCGAAAAGTGAGGATATCATCACATATATTTAACTGGAGTTTTGACAAAATAAGAATTAGTATTATAACAAGGTACATTGGACTCAAATGGACTTAGCAGTTGGTGGGAAATGGCGTCTATGAACTGAGGTTATTATATCCATTCGTCCGTTTATCCTCCCGAGGGTCGCGGGCCCCTGAAGTCAAAAGATGAAAAAAATCCAGACGATAAATGTAGGTACCGTAATTTTCGGACTATAAATCGCACCGGAGTATAAGTCGCACCAGCCATAAAATAATAAAATAATAAATAAAAAAAACATATATGTATATAAGTCGCTCCTGAGTATAAGTCGCCCCCCTACCCAAACTATGAAAAAAAACGCAACTTATAGTCCGAAAATTACAGTATTTAGGTAAATTGGGGTACGGCGTCGACTGGAGGGATGGCCACCATTTACGTTAATCGGATGCAAAATAAATACAGAACGTTTCAGAAATAAATAAATACAAGTGGGTGATCTAGTAATGAATTCTCAACTCGTCGCAGTAGCCTTCACGGGTGTTTCTAAACTAAATAGCGGGATCACTTCCACCGGCCCCGAGGTCGTATAGTGTCGATTTGGAGGGTGTACATACACACCCTTGTTTTCCTTTTATATTTCCCAACTGTAATCACAGGGGCCATTTCCTTTGTTGTACTTTCAAATGATTTTTTACGAGCGCTTGATTTCTTCTGCGGTCGGTCGGAGCCGGGCGTCCGCCCCCACCCTAAATTTCACTAAATACTGCCGAGTGCTGATCAGGCATCTTGGGACTTAAAAGTCAAACGAGGAGAGCTCAGGCTGCTTAATTACAGAAAGCGGCGTGAAGAACACACCGCCTACTGCCCAGCTCTGCTCCAAAAGCTGCGTGTGTTATTTCACTCCAAGCCAGATGAGGGATTTCTCTGTTTTGTTAAACAAGCCCTTCCAAAAGCATTTAAATGGCTTTTCCACAGCGCAGATAAAAGATAACAAGACTGCCCAACAGTTCCAGCGAACGACAACCCAAAGTGTTTGTCGAGGGAACCAAAATGTTTTCCAACGTATTTAAGAAGAAACCGAGGCACATTTTAGGGACACGGACACGATCTATTTCATTTACTCAAATTCACATGTGGGAAACACTGAACTAAAATAAACCCTTAGTGGAATGGCAGGCAATAATTATATATTGTAAGAGTATCATGGAAAATATTCCGTTTCCAACAGACTTTCACAAGTGTCTGGCTGGTTACATCAAAGCAATTGTGAAGAAAATAAACAATTAGCCATGGACTGGGAATATGTTCATAAATAATGGATTCCCCTTTTCTCTTAGAAAATAAGTTCTGCAATGAGTAACCTTATATAGATCTAAAAGTTTCCTGCTGTGAATTGACACACAAGACATTAGCCTTTCCCCCACAGGCCAGCACAAGGAGAGGAGAATAAAAGAATGCCAATGACATCTGCAGATAACCAAACAGCCGATAAAACTTGGGACCGAAAAGTTATTACAACTTGAAATATCATTGAAAACTGCTAATACAAAGGGGACGAGTATAAAAAGCCAAGCTTGACTCTTATTTCTTGTTAAAACTTCTTTCTTCTTTCATGCAGGGGCCTTTTTTGTCATTCCGAGGATCTCGACTTTCAAAGAAATTGTTTCCTCCATTCACTGAGGCAGCCTTCCAATTTACAATACTATATTTATATTCAAAAGACCCTCACCCGATCTTAAGAGCAAACGCAACGAGACAAACAAACACCTCTGAGTTGCAATGTAGATTGTCAGCATTAGTGAGGGGTGGGTGGGGAAATGAGATGAGCGAGGGGGGGGGGAAGTTTCCAGGCTGTCCATCACAGAGTTATCGTGGTGTTATCTATGCCAGACGCCCACCATCCTCAGCAGCGTTACCGAGACAGCTTCCAGGACCTCGGGACGCCTCGGGAAACACAGCAGGACACCGAAAAGAGGTGTGACAACGTCACTGGGATACAGCAGGCGCAGGAACTGTACAGTACGCGCCACCGCCTCACAATGGCTCCAGAGCACGCACGCAGATATTGTAAAACTGGCTCGCCTACGCAAACGAGACACTTGGGACATTTAATGACAGATCAGTTTATACTATTGTGAGTTTGTGTTAATTGAACTTACCACATGCATTCTTATGGAAAGAAAAAAAACAATTGAACTTTTTTTTTTTTTATATATAAGTACCGTATTTTCCGCACTATAAGGCGCACCTTCAATGAATGGCCCATTTTAAAACCTTGTCCATGTATAAGATATATACATTTGGCCCACGGGCCGGACTTTGGACACGCCTGCTGTAGTGGCTCAATATTGGTATATAACGTGCACCTGATTATAAGGCGCACTGTCGGCATTTGTGAAAATTGGAGGTTTTTAGGTGCGCCTTATAGTGCGGAAAATACGGTGTATATATATATATATATATATATTCTTTTTTTTCCCATATATACATATTTTTCCCACATATATACATATTTCCCCCTTATATACATATATATACATATATATATATATATACACATTTTTCCCCCATATAGATATATACGTATATACACATACACGTCACAGTATATTTTCAGTAAATATTTTTTTTTTCACAAATGTAACAGCACTCCAACTGACAGTCCAAGTGAGTCAATGAGTGATTCACTCCCGCAACCCATGTTCTCCTTGCGCCATGCGTTTTACCACAAGAAGAAGAAAACGGAGACAGCAAGTCCAAAAATTACTGAAGAAAAAAAAAAAAAAAAGTAGCCATGGCATGTTGTTCAATATTTAGACGACTTGGTGACTGTCTGCTCAAATATTGCCCCGTGGCCGCTGGGTTTGAGTGCGGAACAGAGTGGCAGTGAGACTGACAGTGAGATCTCTGTCAGTAGCCAACACTCTGTTTATCCGTCCGTCTGTCTGTCTGTTTATCTGACTGTCAAATTATCCCTCTCGGCAAACATCTCGCTGTGAGCTGAATGTAAATAACAGAGACAACATTGGTCACATGATTTGAGGGGCAAATGTTGAGTAAATGCTTGAAGATGTTTCAGATGCTGCAATATATTTGATTCTATGCTTAACTGAGACATACGGTACAGTTTTAAGACGTTTTGTTCATATTTAAACAAATAATATTCATATATATTAGTTTATATTTTTATATAAAAAAAATATATATATATATATATTTTTTTATATATATATATATATATATATAAAATAGTATTTTTCAAAATATAGGCTAGCAATATAATGTTTGACCTTTTGTCAATATTTAAACAAAAACTTTTCAAAATACAGGCTAGCAATATAACGTCTGCGTGTGAACAATAGCGTATCTGTGTGCAATTTAAGGTCATTACAGTCGCTACCTATTTTTTTTTTTCTGAAGGAAAAATGAGCGGCGCCTATTTAGGGAGAGGCATACTTGACACGGCATACAGTATATTAGCGTAGGGGCCACTATTTCAGGAATAGGGTCATTTAGTTGGAAACCACAGTGGTAAAATACAAATTGACAAAAAAAAAAAAATGCTCAATCGGCTTGTTCAAATGATTTCCTTGCAGAGGGCAGGAGTCTTGGACAGAAAAATTATTCGGGAGCTGTCAGTATTAAAGAGGTTAATCTCACATTTTGGATCCACCCAAAAAGAAAATATATGACTGGCAGGTCTCGTGAAAGGCTTTTGGAAAAGAATGGGGTCAAATGATCCGGTTCCCTTTGAATCACAGTAATTATCATCATCAACTCCAAAAAGTTCTCCTTAGGAATCACACATGCAGACATTTTGACATGTGCAAACAAAGACTCTGCGAATACTTCCTGGAGAAAATACGCGTTAAAAAAAATGATTCTCCATGTTTCCGCCTGGCGCTTTAATTAGGTTTATCTGTCAAGCCTCCCAAGATCAAGACCTCCACGGCGGAGCCAAAGCAAATAGTGCGCAAATGTCAGTGTGTTATTCGTTTGATTAATAAAGTTGCTCTTTAAATACTGCAAACAAATGCAGAGAATAACTTGAATGCTCAGAGACAATCAGTATTCAGTCGAAAGCTGATCTCCAACCAGGAAGATAAGTGAGACGTCACAACGGAACCCTGGGTAATATCAGCGAACAATAACTTGGGCGGCCGCCGTTGGAAACGTACAAAGAGCGCCTTTGTGCGTATATGAAATATGGCCTGACAATATACTTGTCACATTGACGCAAAGACAAAAAGCCAGCGCTCAATCTGAAGGGAAAATTCAATTTTGCATTTCTTTGTGGACTTCCCCTGCAAATCATGGCAGATGACACATCTGTGCTACTTCAGCATTGTCTGCTCCCAAACAGAGAAGAATAGCGCCAAGAGGAAGAAGCATAGCGGGAGCCCTCTTTGACTGCACTTCAGGTCTCGATGCCACCCAGAAGGAATGCCGAGGGTGCTGAAAAGGGGGCAGAGGCGATGGGGACCGGCACCGGACCACTTCACAGGAGTCAGCGGGATGTTTTGGACGCAGCGCTGTGCTGCGCAAACACCGCCGGAGCCTAAATCCTTCACTGCCACCGTGTCAAGGCCCACCTACAGGATTGGCCCAGACAAAATATATAGATGTCTGTGTGCCCGACACATCTGTCCAATAACAGAGCTCCATTTAGCACCGAGTAGGTCTCGTCTGTCAGTGTCGGCGTGTGATTATGTTTGATTATGTGTCTGGAAATATATATATTAATGAAATCCAGATTTGTGTGCGTAGGTATCCCCATGTGTGTTTATTTGTATACTGTCTACATATACTGTATATCATGCTAACTGTATATATGATGGAGGAGGAGAAAGGTGGCGTGTGGAAAAGTAGTCTCGCTAGGAGCTGTTGGCGTCTGGAGCCACGCGGCTGCCAAAGAAAACTGTGGTCGGAAGAGTCTGCTAATAGAGCATGAGGCATGTCACCTGAAACTAGAATCATCCCAAACGCAGAAACCGCAGCGGGCCGGCATCTCTGTGGTCCTTTATTAAAGGACCGCTAAAGGCATCGGGTGCGTGCCGCTCTCCCGCTGAGGCCCCGGCCCGTTTGCTCGGGTTCGCCCCGGCTCGCGTGACCGGCCGCACCGTGGGGCATATACCTGCCGAACTATTAACACCTTTGTCGAGATACGAGCTCGTCTAAACCCGGTGAGGATAAAAAGTATGTCAAATAAATCAATAAAATATATAATAAAATAAAAAAGAAATTCATCCAACAAGAACTCTAATAAATCAGAATTAAGTTGATAGCAACTGCCCATTATTTTTTGCAAAAATATTTTTCGCCAAAAGTGGGACTGTCCCCGATTACAAAACTTTCAGGCATATCCGTAGCCAGCCAAAACACAGACATCTTTTTTTTGTCTACTAAGCAAAAGCAACAATAGTGGAAGGAGTACATAACTTGTACTTGAGTTATGTAAAATGCTATTTGTGAAGTCCAAGACGGGAAGTATCGCAAATAAAGATGAGTGGATAGAATGCATGAGTGTACCTACGATTGTAACATAAGTTAGTGTTGCTGTGGAAATGGGGGCGGGCATTCATTTTCTTCATATTTTCTTTTATAAAATTCTAGTTTGTAAGTTGAAATATTGCTAAATTAGAGTTTCATTTTTGTGCAGGAGTTGACTCGACACTTCTACCAGTCATTTATTTTACACAAGTATCTGTACTTTTATTTAAAAACAACATACCGTATTTTCCACACCGGATTATAAGGCGCACCTTCAACAAATGGCCCATTTTAAAATTTTGTTCATATATAAGGCGCACCGGATTATAAACCGCACCTTCAATGAATGGCCCATTTTAAATCTTTGTCCACATATAAGATATATACATTTGTCCCGCGGGCCGTACTTTGGACACGCCTGCTGTGGTGGGTCAATATTGGTCCACATATAAGGTGCACCTGATTATAAGGCGCACTGTCGACTTTTGAGAAAATTGAAGGTTTTTAGGTGCGCCTTATAGTGCGAAAAATACGGTAATTACTTTTGCCATCTCCCAATCATTTTTCTTTTTATCAACAAGTATCACCAATGTTGAAAGACAACAATCAGGATACTTTTGTCACCGACGTCAAATCTTCAAGTGGCTTCTCTGAGTACATTTTTAAAATACCGCTTTCTTTGCATACTATCACACCTGTTCCAGGGCGAAACTTCTTCGAAGGCACACATCTCGTCTCCGCCGCACAGGTGCAATAAAATGCAGGCCTGCCGCAACAGCAGCAATTTGGTGACAGGCTGTGGGTGGGTGGGTGGCGGGGTGGACCAATTGTGTCAATGGCAGCCATTAAAAAGGACCACACACCCCTCCAGTCAGCGGCGAGGCATGATGGATGATTATCTCAAGGTGTGACAGGTGCTGCCATGCTGGTGGGGGCAGATTGGGGATTGGGTTGGGGGCTCTCGCTACGCTCCCCTCTCTGCCTCTCTCTTGGTCAATGCTTTAACACCCCACTAACATGACTCTATTGACACACTCCAGATAGCGTCTGGTGGCTAATGAGTGTCTAAGTACCCCCCCTCCGCTTTCCCTCTCTCTCGCTCTCTCCTCCTCATCTCCCGTTATCCTCTTTTCACTGTCAGAGCCGTGCAGCCTGGTCTATCTTACACACAAGCCATTAAAGGGAGGGTGGTTGCAAATATTGCTTGTGATGCACAAATACAAATGCTTTTTTTGGGGGGGGGGGCGGGGGGCAAAGTTCCGGAAAATTTCAAAGCTGATCGATTTTTATTGGAGTGAATAAGGAGGGCGAAGGTTTCTAAAATGAAGGTGGGCTGTTAATGGGGAAGTTAAAAATAGGGGATTTTTATTTGAGCTGTTGTTGAATGTGACTTTTTGGAGGGAGAGTTTTTTTTTTTTTCATTTTACATTAGAATGAAACTTTTTAGGGCAGGATCGGAATCAAAATTGATTCCATGTGAATATTGCTTTTAACTCATAACAAAGAGCAATCAAAACTCACTGGATTTACACAAAATGTTCCCTGAGAACTACTTTTGAATTTAGCTCACAAACTCGGAGTCTTGTTCAGTTGTAAACATTTGACCTCAGACAAGACTGAATCACTATTTTCCCCAGTGACGCGAAGCTACGGGGATTTCCCAAAAGCAAAAAAAAAGGGTAAATTATTTGCTTTGTCATCTCTATTTGCAGCCACGCATTGAGAGAACTTCAATCTGGTTTGAGAGATTGAATTATTTCAAAAGGCAGATGTGGTTTATTACGCAGTAATGTAGAGTTAACTGGGCAAAATCATTCCTCCACTTTCACTCAGTGCGGCTTGGCAAAAGCAAAGCGTTTCTTTGGATTAGAGGCATTTTCACTTGTGTCTGTCTTACTCAATCCGATTCGGATTGTTTTCCGAACGGCAAAAGTTCTCAGTCAGCAGTGAAATTGTTTTCTGACAAAGTCCAAAGTGGAATAAGATGACTGAGATTCATTGGCTGACTTTTCTGCCAGTCTCAAAGACGATAACGGTAATTACGTCGCAACTGTGTGCATTCAAATGGGTAATATACATGACCTATTTTTTTCTGCTTTACATTCCTTTTGTTTTCCAGCATAATAAAACAATTGCCTAAGAGTAAAATTATTATAAACAGACGGACAGGCAGTGAGTTCGACACCTCCGGCAAGATTGTGTCATCAAAGGACTCGTGCCAAAGAACGTTCAGAACCTTGCATGTATGAAAGTAAAAGTTTATGTCTTAAAATACCTGTGAAGTGAAAATAAATTTCAAATTTGACACACCAGAGAAGAGTTTTATGATAAGGATTACATTGACAGCAATTAGCATCATGATAATTATTTTTTATGAATAAAATAAGTTTTTTTTAATAAAATAAAAATATGTTTTTAAAGCTAAAACTAACTCAAACTAAATCTTCTAATTATAAAATCCACTAACCTTAATTATAGTGACATTTTATATTCCTTTTTGTCATATACATACTTTGGAGATTCATTTAAATATTTCATTAAATTAAGTATTTATTTGCTATTGCTGAGTAAATGTGTGCAAAAAAACCTGCAAAAAAAAGACCATATAGTTAAAGTTTAGATCTATGATCTCCACTATATAATAAAAATCATTTTTTTACACAAGCAGTACTGTGCACGGTCCAATAAAAACAGGAACCTTTCCGTGACACAAGCATAGACGTTGACATCTAAAGTACGAGCAGTTATTTCTGCAGTCCTTTTATTGTTTTTGCTTCCACTTTGTCACATATGTGCTATTGCACGTGCTTTCACCATTTAAGTCTCTGCAAATTAACTGCAATTTAGGGACAATTTCACCAATCACTTCTCAAAATTCAGATTGACTTTTTTTTTTTTTGATGACATTGTAGGAGGCACCATATAATAAGTAGTGAATGTGGACTGGAAGGCAGCCAATGTGCATGAAGGCTGCCAACATTTGTCTCACTGTCTTGGGCCATGTGGCACGGTGCCGGGCTCATTTTTCTCTGCCAGCAATCACCACACATTCTCCTTACTTGGTGAAAGACTTTCAAATCTTGTCATTTGTGTTACATCCCCGGACATTCCATCTCACACCTTCGCTTTCATCTGCCATGGTTATTTTTTTAAAGATGGTCGCATTCTTTCTTGCACAAATACTGTAGCGATGGTTCTTAGTTTTTTTTTTCTTTCCAAATTCGAAGTTAAGAACAAACTTTAGATGAATGCATTGCCCATGTGGAGTTAAAAATTTGAACGTCTGCAAAACCCGAAGCTATCAAATGTTCCCATTTGTCACAATGACGCCTTTGACACTTATTAGTATTTTATTTCACTTGATATTACATCCTTATTTATTTATACGATATTATAAAGTGATTAATGGCAAAAGCAAGTTTTTTTCTTTCTCAAGCATTGTCCGTCTTCAGTATGTAACATTGCACCGTTTTAAACAGTCCCTGTTATTAAACAGCGAAATAAATTAAGTCAACGCAGTGCCCTATTTCGGGGGGGAAAATGAAATGTGAAAAACCGCCAATTAAAATGAAGACGAGACAAAAACAACAAATAAATACAATGTTCATTAGCCAGTGTTGAATAATGGCTTTTAAGAAAAGAAAGTGTTAATCCCCAGACAATAAGATCCTTCTGATACCTTCATTAAAGATTTCCTTCCTGCACTGTATGCTAATGTGTCTTTGTCAGATTCTTTATTATTATTATTATCTGGAAAGAGAATGTTTTAATTTTCATCTCCTTGAGTTTGTAATTAATAAGTTGTTTTAGACACATTCAAGCACACACAATGTGACAGAATTATTCAGTGAATACTTTTGGGCTTTGTGCGACACGACAAAACAGCGCCGAGGTGACACATCGACGCCGTACACGAATGAGTGACACGGCTTGCCGCAAAGTGGATTTAAGCCACAGACTGTGAAATGTGCAGGCTTCCCCGCCTCGCCCCGCCCCGCCCAACCCGTCCCCCTGGGCTGATGGTATCTCCCGTGCTGTATCAATTTCACTTTTACTTCCAGGCTCAGTGAAATGGTCCAAATAGCGTTACAAATGGCGGAAGATAAAAGGGTTAAACTAATTGCAGTTAGATAGTCATAAAAGCGATTCTTTTTATTCTATGCCTGCTACGCAAGACTGTCTCGCTCCATATCCCCAATAATACTGAGCCTGATTAAACTTTTCCACTGGGCTATTTTATTATTAAATGAAACACAGGGCCAGGAGACGCGGCCCCATCGGCCTATCTCGGAAGACGGACAATTTGACATGCTGATTTGGAATTATCACACTTACAGTAGCGCGTATTCTCAAAAGATATACGGCCCCGGCTATCTCGCTTATTCTCCAGTTAATAAATTCTTTTGTGTTCTTGGGTTTTTTAAATCAATCCCCCTGACAAGACGTGACCGAGGCAGAAACGCTTAAACGGCACAAGTTGCTGACACGGCTTTGATTTTTCTCGACTTTTTTTTTTTGTCTTTTTGAACTCGTGTTTTGTTTCATCGTACGACCAGAAATATTGGAAAGGAAAATTAAACGATCGATTCACACTGCCGTATGTATTACAAGCATTCATTGGCGTTTGAGCCACTCACATATGTTTCTAATCCAAACTTTGGCATCAGCAGCGATGAATGAAAAATACAAATTGTGGCATGCTTCCTGACAAGCAAATATTTTCCTCAAAATATATTGACTAAGGTGCAATTTTAGATATTATTTGCCATCTCAAATGAATGACAGGTGGGTCAAACAAAGCCTCAGAACGGTGCAGCCGAGCGCTGTGCCCGTACTGTCAATGTTTATGTAATGCCGGGCAAAAATCCATTATGTCAAAACTCATTTCCTCCACAAGAAAACTAAACAGGACCCGTCAGAACAAGGAAGAGAAAACGGTGAATATTGCACTTTGAGAAATTGATTCAGTCACCATTGCCGAGTAATGAGGTTGGGGTAAGATGTTTGGATATTGGATCTTCCGGGAACTACTACACATCTGCATTGTACTGTCTCGTACTTATTCATGTAAAGCGAGGAGCGCATCTTTTAAAAGTCCTGTGAGACAGGAAACAATTTTTTGAAATATATATATTTTTTCTTTTCATGGCTCAGTATCGCAGCCAAGCTTTACGTTTTACGGTTGAAGTTTTCGCTTCGGCGCCACTACAAAGGAACTGTCACAACAGAAACATTTCGAGTCGCGCACCTCAAATAAACTTTTCGATTATTTGCCAAACAGAACTAATGACCTTGAAAGGAGAGTAAATTAGCAAACATACAGAGCCATCTGTGTGCCCCGCAGGCAGGCGAATTATTCCGTCTTTGCCAAGGTAGTGTAATGAAGCTCGTACATTTTACATGCAAATCTCCGCCTAATCTTACTCTTCTCATTGGCAGTGTCTTCCAAATAAATATATAAAACCCAATTATGCTTTAATTAATAGAAATCTACCGTACTGGGGAATTGCTACTCCGGCTGGCTCGACTCTGAGACATAACGCGTGAGATGATCGTTTCGAACATTAGTTGGCCTCGCACAAAAGCTTCATCGGCTCCCCGTGCGGTTTAGGAGGCCTCCTGAAGTCTCGACAGCACAAAACCACGGAGCCTTACGGGTGAAGGTAGCTATACCGCTGGGAATAGAGTGTCACTCTTGCTGTCTTCTCACCTCATTACATTTTTCTTTTGTAGATGCAAGGAACATGTAACGCTATAGTATTGAGACCATTAACTTTTCAAGGCAGATGGACCTGTGGGAACGCCCAGGTTTGATAGCTCACAAATTTTAATCGAGCCAAACAGATATTCACCTGGTAGTTAAAAAAAATAGCGTACTCTTTCTATGCAGTCGGGTTTTTGTTTGGAAGCTCAAACTAAATTGTGGACTTTTTGGTCCACTAATGCTCTTCTGGATCAATTGCACAATGGCCTGTTTATCTATCAATGAGATTTCTATGGCATAACGTCGCTGTATAAATAAGAACCACCGTATAATCCCAGCCACGAGGCCTTTCCTAGCGACGACCACGGCGACTTAGTTGATTTGGCCGAGGCAATCTCAGACTTCAAAGTGCATGAGTCATTCTCCTCAATCAGATGCCAGACAGGCACTTCCTCCAGAACATTGTCAGTCATTTGCTCCCGCTGAAACATGACACCAACGTGACTCACATGAACTTTAAAATTACACCAAAAAGCCGTTACATGCAGAAGCAACATACATGAAAACAGCTTGACGAGACGTCAAGCACTCCAACGAGGTTTTATCCTCGCAGCTAGTGTGGAGCTCACCCACTAAGTGCTCTGCATCTGGCAGCCCACTGATAGGAGAACTTAGCACTGCTGACCCGGCCCGGGCCATGCCATTCCATGTCTGCCCATACAAGGGCATGCCTTTGTCTCCTGCTCCCCTTTGTCCTTAATGCGGCGTCAGCCAATCCCTACCAGTCTTAGACATTAAAACGCAAGTGAATAAAACGAGAGATGATTTCACAACAAAGATGAACTGCTCCTGTGAAAAGAATAAATTCGTCTGTCAGACTTTAGAAAGATTCTGTAGAACTGTAGTAAACAGCATCTAAGACAAAGACCTGCACGTCTTCCTTCCTTTTTATCCCCCTGTACGTTTTCTTCCTCTGACAGCTCGTCTTTTTAGTCCCTCATAGGTGTCCAACCTGTCTTTCCATGTCCCCTTTCTGTGCTTTTCCCACTCTCGCTCTTGTCTAAAGTTAGGGATCCAATGACTGATAGGGAGTGATTTTCCCAGGACTATAGGGATTGCCGCACAGATATCACAGTCTTTCAATCTTTCCGACGAGGAAGGCGATAGCAGGATCCTAATGGGCCTGTTCTATCAGCAAGCGACTGGTCCCTTCTTTGGGAAGCAGACAGAGAAGCAGTGTGGCGTTTGCGGTGTGTGTGTGTGTGTGTGTGTGTGTGTAAGAGAGACTGATCACTCTGACGCCTCCATCTGATAGCATTAGAAGTCCCCTGTCAGATGACACATCACAGGCTCAGTTTTGTCTGTCTAGGTTCTTTTTGACGCACAGATCGAGAAACCGTGTTCAAATATAAGCCCCACTTCAACATCAATTGGAGTGTTTTGCTGGACGGAAACGTTCAGAAATGAATTTCCTGATCTTTCCTTATCCACCGCCACCCATATCATATTATTATCATATTGTCCAACAAAAAAAAAGCTGTTATTTCCAAATTAATTTTCATTAGTTAATGATATATTTCATTAAATTGCAAAAACTGTAAAAAAAGCAACGGTAACTAATGTGACACTCAAACTGAAATTTGAAATTAAAAAAAATTAAATGTATGTACATATCACCTCTACCATGCAAAAGCAGCTATTTATCCCCCATAAACACTTTGCATTTGGTTCTCACTGCTTTGCAACAATTATTAAGAGCTAACAGATTTGCAGTGCTGCCATTCGGTGATCCAATTACTAGGATCTCCATTAGCAATTAACTTCTAGCTAAAAATAACAATAATACCAATTACATGCACACTTAATCGCATAATCAACATATTCTGTCACTACACAGTTATTGTGATTACCGCAATGTTTCATGAATTGCCTTGCCAGAGGGATGGGAGCGCACATCAATGACAATTTTGATTACACGAGAATCGCAAATGCAACATCATGTTCTGGGATAATGAGTGGGCCAGAGAGGCCATTCTGCGGTTGCTTAATTGATTTCCGTGGATGACAAAAGAAGACGAGGCTCGGGTTTGTTAAGTGGATGGACTGTAAATTAATTGTGGCCACTAAGCTGGCAAATGTTCACAGACAATCTAGCAATATTTTAATGCTTCTGTGATTTTGGTTGACTACTCACATTGCCAGCCTGTTCATAAATGTGTCTTTACTCTTGCCAGAAATTAGGAATACAAGATTTTTTGTAAGAAAGCATCCAGCATATAGTTGTAAGAGGTTGCTCAGTTAGCTTTTCTTCTGTGTAACAGCTGTTAGCGTGCCATCAAAGTTGGTTGGAAGAACCAACCGTCACCTGCTGTGACGTTTACTTTTGTTTTGTTTCTCATTCTAAGAGAACACTCCATTGAATTACATACTTGAAACTTTCATGGACAAAGTTTGATCATATTGTTGATATATCGTAGGGCACCGGTGTCAAAGTCAAGGCCCGGGGGTCAGATACGGCCCACCACATCATTTTACGTGGCCCGCGAAGACAAATTGTGCATCAAATTTGTGTGTCATTACTAGAATTGGAAATTGTCTTCACTTTTAATAACGAGTTATTTGATTTGTAGCTTTGACTGTATATAATATGAGGTGCTCATACATTTATTTGGGTTGACAGTCATAATGGCCCTCCGAAAAAAGCTATGACTACAATGCGGCCCATAAAAAAATATTGTTTGACACCACTGCCATAGGGCGTCAGTGATCCATCTGTAAAGCGGGCCAAAGTTCGAGTCCGGTTGACGACAAATGTACAAATGGCAAATAATTGAATCTGGTTACGGTGGACACGGTACCCAAACAACAAAAAACTCCAACGCAAACAAAATAACCAACTTGGGTCAATTCATGTCAGTAATTCCACTTGAGCTCATCAAATTGTTTCGGTTATAGCGGGATGCATATTTCTCGGAGCGGCCGCAGAGCCCCCCTCGGTGTGTACATGGTGTCTGGTGTCTGCAGTAATGAGCGACAGGTGTGACCTATTGTTAGCGTGCGAAGAGCAGAAGTGACGGACAAAGACGTACGCAGCCATACATGGCTACGAGCGTCTGTGCAAATAAGCCGATGATGTATAAGCGGGCCAAAATCAATCATGCTTAATTCTTGTTCTGGTCTCTGGTCACTTGTTTTTTTGGCTTAACTATGGTTAAACGAACAGCCTTGTAGTTCCGTAACTTTTCGCTTTGAAATGCCCACAAAGCGGTAGGAACAGAACCAAACCACATCGGTACCACTGACTCAGACCACTTTCGGAATGTGCATCTTAGAATGTGGAAGCACCCGGGTAAGCAATCGTGATGGTTGGAATTCTTCAACCATGACTTGTGCATAACCAAGCTGTTTTTACGGTCGCATCTGTCCTGGGGCTCCGTGTTTGTAGGAGCTTACTGGAATGTAAGCCTGGATGGTTCGAATTTTTTCTTTTGAGACCCTTTGAATCCATGAAGGGATAACATGGCAAAGTTGAAGCAGCTGAAGTTTGCAAAATTATTTATTTGGAGGATAAAACAAAGTAAAGAATAAGATATTAAACAATGCCGTTGCATATCATAGGCTAGGACACGACCAGTAGTTTCGCAACAACCCAACCCAACCAAGTCAACCTGACAATCGAACAAACAAGCTTCTGAAACACTTCAATTGAATCTGAAATTAAACACCAGACTTCGCAGCACTACTTTTTTCTTTTGCCAGCCGTAATCTTCTTATTTCTATGACCAACAAGTAGCTATCATCTTGAAAACAAAGCTGGCATAACCAAAGGCTTCAACTCAAGCCAGGAAAGCTTTCCTAGCCCCTGCATAAACCTCAAGTGCACAGAATTAAATGTGTCTAAGAACTGACAATGTGCAAGTGTGTCATCCGTTTGAAACGTTGGGCCCGAGACCTAGCAGCATTTAATGAGTTGCGAGTGACAACCGGCTAGATGGTGGTGGCAGCACCCAACCCAAAAGAGGCTCTGTCTCCCTGAACAAGTGCATCGAGTATACTCACTCAACAAATAATAATAGTTATGCGGCCTGCCTCGCTGGTCCAGGGTACTTTCCTCTCTCAGTCTCCCTCTCCTCACTGACATTAGCTGTCTGCTCTGGACACACACTGTTATTGAAAGAAGAACTTATTAATAGGTTGAGAGCAAACACCATCAAGTCTGAAAGTTTCCAAAACACGAGGCCACAGACTAGAATTTCACAACTGGATCATAACATGGTTACTACATAACCCGACTTAGCATTAACTTTAACTATATGCCTTTGTTTTGATTTTATTTATTCAAATTTGATTCAACTCTTAATCAACCGGGATTGTACATTCCCAATTTTGGAAAAATCTGCCTGAAAATATTTGACTTGAGAAAAATATTCAGATCTGAAGAGAGTTAAACATTGAGTTAAATGTCTTCTCCTGACCTTGGTCAAGATATTTACGCCACAAGATAACCGCTGTGTCCACAGCCTGTGCCGCACTGAGCACCACCCAGACAAACTGGACAATCAACATAAGAATTTGCCTGGATGAACCTACCAAAGACAATAAACCCCAAATTCCAAGCGAGGTCAGTGATCCCTTATTGTTGAAATGATGCGCGAACTGGATGCATCATCTACGATTCTTCCTAAACAACTTTCCAAGGTACGGTATTTTTTGGTATATAAGGCACACTTGAAATCCTTGGAATTTCTCAAAAGTCAACAGTGTGATTTATAATCAGATGTGCTTTATGTATAGATGACAAATTCAAGTTGAATAAAGTTTGACTCATTTGCCATTTTGCTTTCTTCAATACTCAGCTTTGTTGAGTCCTTTGAATTCTTCCAAATAATTTCTTCCAAATCTGCAAATACTTAAGGTCGCTGTTAATATCAAGAGTCCGAATTTGGACACGCTCTTACTTCTTCAACGGCCTAAGAAAGTGGATCCAAGCTTTCGTCTGGTATTTTACAGTCCACTCCATCAAGACAAATGATCTGTGATAACCAACGATGTGACAGTGCACAAGTCAAACAAAATTGTACGTAATCCCTCAAGGCACGAAAAGGATAACCTGTTATTTCTGTTGTTATATGATATTCAAAGGGACTGGGCAGATCTTGCAACTTAAAAGGTTGCTTTTGGCATGATGACATTGGCTACGCTGTATTCTGTGGTTCATTTTGACATGGTGGGTTATTAATCTAAATATGCAACCGTTCCAGCAATTCTCCTTTGACATACGTTCATTGGAAATGTGCGGACAATGATCCGCTTGAGAAACATAATGAGATTTTAGATCATATATACCTCGAGAAGTTGGGCACACGTGTGCTTTTATTGCTGAAAGCCGGCCAACAAACACCAGGGGAGGTTTTCAGCGGCTTTCTTTTAAATGTTCTTACACAGGGGCAATAAGCTCCGGCGTTGTCTGACCGCAGGAATCCGGCCATCCCGGCCGGCCTTTCTTAATGTGGTCGGCCGCCGCAGCCTCTCGCATTCCAAAGCGCACAAACATGTTGACCAAATGGGACTCATCAATCCGCATTATTCCAGCAAGCTGCTTTTGAACATCCACATTGCCTTTCACTCGTTTCCTTCCACGTCTACCTGCCAACCAGGACAAGATGGTTCTCATTAAGCTGTGCCTCATTTTCTTCAAAGGAGAGTTTGCGTCGAAATGAAAAAAAGGTAAACTCCTGAATTCTTCTTTGGAAATATGCAGTGGAGCCTCTGCACTGCAGGACTTAGTTTTCCAGGCAATGTCAGAAGAATAGTGCGCAGATGATCATTAGCACTACAAGTAATAGAAATATGTCAGCAATGATGCTGATTAAGGTTGCTGGCTAGGGTCAGTCGTCTTGTATGAGTGAGTGTCAAGCTCTGGCGATGACTCTCGCAACAGGGTGTCTGGGTTACACCGTTTCCATTCTTCTTTGAGTTTGATAGCTAATCAATGAGGGGCCTCGGGGAGGACCAGCTGAGTTCCGATGAAAGGATCCTAATTGAATCTGACAATAATTTTCACATATTTCTCAGACCCTGTCTCTGATGCCATTAGCGACATCACGGCGATAATAGTTGCCATGACAGCATGAGCAATGCTCATTAATGACCCGGCTGGTGGTAATGTTCTTTGCCATATTTCCTTTACTTCTGTCTCGCTTTTGTGTCGTTCTTTTAAACCGTCTAAGATCATGCGGAGGTTGCAAAAAAAATTGAAAAACGATACCTCTGTTTATATTTTGATTGTAAAACAATTGGGTTGAAATTGCTTAAAATCTCGTGGTTTAATCAAAGGGACATTTGGAGAACATTTTTGGGATGGCTCATTTGATGAAGACAAAAAAACAAAGCTTGCATTTTTTGCAAGAGTCAGTTAAATTCATTTGAATATTTTTGTGTTGCTTTCCCTTGTATGCATCTAAAACGGTCTCCAGCAATAGAGTAAATGTGGACATGAGTTTTTGCCGCGTGTTCTATTATTGTACTGCAAATGCAACAAAAACGAATTGATGCAAAACAAACATCTGTTGTGGACAGGACTGTGTTTTCAGTGAGGTCGGAAGCCGCTGAACGGGAGCCACGGACAATTTCCCGAGAAGCGACAAACTCCTCCTCTTTGACGAAGGACAAATGTTTCTCGAGGCGATCGTGTCCGTCTGTACTGACGAAAGACAAGGGTGTCGGGAAGCAATGTCACAACCGACTGGAGGTGGACTTCCGGGTTTTTGCGGGCCAACTCGCTTTGTGGACACGAACAAAAATAATCCAAACCAGGTTAAAAAGATAAACCGGGAATATCCATTTGGGACTTTTTCTCATTCTGACCAGAACTGACCGAACATCAAAACCTGACCAAATATCGTCTTAGGTAATCAGCCTGGCCGATTTTCGCCATTTACCGTATTTTCTGCACTATAAGGCGGACCGGATTATAAGGCGCACCTTCAATGAATGGCCCATTTTAAAACTTTGTCCATATATAAGACGCACCTTCAATGAATGGCCCATTTTGAAACTTTGTCCATATATAAGATATATACATTTGGCCCACGGGCCGGACTTTGGACACGCCTGCTGTAGTGGCTCAATATTGGTCCATATATAAGGCGCACCTGGTTATAAGGGGCATTTTTGAGAAAATTGGAGGTTTTTAGTTGCACCTTATAGTGCGGAAAATACGTTAAGTCTCAAAATGTGTCTATATTGAAGGCCATAGAAATCTGAAACAAACACGACTAGATTCACATTTGAACACCGTTGTTATGCGGGGAATGAAATGAAAAAACATTTTGAAGTTGGCTGCCAGATTACATTGGTCCTGGGGCTGTTTGACGTGCCGCATCTTGGCAAATTAAGGTTAAGGCAAGGTAGATGGAATCTATCAGCGCTCGACTCGGGCCTCGTCAGATAAAGCTCGCAGCTGCAGGGCATCCCTCGTCTCGGTCTCGTCACTACACGTGAATACACGCGCTGCAGCAGTCACACAGTCATCTTCATGCACATGTGGGCACAGACACACAGACACAACTGGCATGGTTTTTACAAAGCAAACACAATGTTCACATTTTGTTACGATGCCACAACAACCGACGGCACAAATTCCCTAAAATTGTGGGGAAACCACACGCTACATATTTCATATCTTGATTCCCTGTCTGGGTTATATTTAAGGAAGTGGCGATTGGTCACTGGGTTTTATGGTCGCACATGTGCCACTACACAAAATTCAGAGCGGTAGGATAAGAGAGCAAAATACCCCGAGACTTTGCAGCTGCTTTCTGGAAGAGGAAGTGAGACGAGAAGTGCACCAAATAAACAAGTGAAATGGAAGGAGGATTCTCAGACTGCGATTGTAAAACCATTTCACACTACTTCCACTGTCACTTTGTGCCTACTAATTCATCAACTAAAAAATTGAACCGGATGAGGATATTTGACGTCAAACCCCGACACGTCTGGTGCATTTCAGGAAGCGTCTGTTTCACGCCACAGCTGGACGGAGCAACATTCAAAAGGGGGGTTTCCAAACTCGAGATTTAAACTCTTTGGAAGATTAAAAAAATAATAACACACATATATTAAGATAACTGCAATTGTTACAAAAGTCGCACTTTTGGGTTTATTATCAAGAGATTTGAAGCAATATTAATACAATAATCATATATTCCTCGTATGCCCATCAAATTTTAAAAAAGTAAATTTAGTGCAACTTAAATTAGAAATGCCAATAGATAACTGACATTCTGGCAAAATGCTAAATTTTGTTTAAAAAAAAAACAGTGGACACTAAACATATTTTGTATGATGCAAAACACAATATATTCAATTTCCTTTGTTTGAGTTTTGTACTTTCAAAACATGAAATAATATCCAATCAGGAGTCCAAGTGGTTGCCAGGAGGGGTAGGAGGTCGAGTGGCATTTTAATATTTATTTCACTTTCAACGTATGATGCCATGTCATTCCTGATCCAGCTTGCTGACCAATTGAAGTGCTGAGTGAACGTCAACACACAGTCGGTGGCCGCTTCTGTTTATAGCCGTAGCCCGGGGTTAGTGTTGTACTAAGAGCATTCAGAAATACAATTAAACTACATATCCAATTACAGGGAGAACATTTCTCCCTTTATTCATATTTACAGAAGATCCAGTGCAATCAAGGAAAACTGTGAAATGACTAAAAATTATTTTAACTTGAACTCAATCCATATTTATGAAAATCAGTTGTCCTACTGGTGCTTAGGTAAACCGTCTTGAGAGTACTGCGTGTTTTTGAAACGAGCTAAACCAAAAGTACCAATCTGGAAGTGGATATAATTGGTTGCAAAATGTTGAACAAAATACAAAACGGAGATGCCGGCCAGACAAACTGCCTTTGCGATAATTGCGTTATCAGTAAAATCACTAAAAGTCAGTCGCATTTCTTCCTCGATATATCATAAAAGCTTTGTGGTGATTTGCTCTTAGCATCTCGTTTTCAGCCAAAACCAATATGTGACTTTAGGGTATTCTGTTAACACTGCATTTGAGAAATGTCTGAGAGAGAAAACAACTTGAACTACACCCTTCCAGAGGCTTCCCAATGTTGGGATTGGGAGCCATGAGGGGGATAGGTGGGCTAGAACTCAGATGGGATTTTGCCATGAGGTAAACTGGCAGCAACCCAATGAAGGAGAGATGTCATAGATATGATTTAGAGGTGCTGGGAATAACCTCAACTGATCTTTACAGATCTTGGGAGGGACATAACCGTAGTGATTCTGAACTACAAGAGCTCAGAATCAGATCAATGAGTAACTTGAGGCTTACAATACAGACAGAAATAGTCTGGCGCCGTTTCATCTCTGCTGAAGACTTCTTCTAGCTGAGGTTTTATGATTTTAAATGGAAGTGGATAACTAGCTCCATTTGTGGCAAGGGACTGATGATTAATATACGCTTTCAAATAACTCGACAAAGTCCACGTAAGCATAAGCAAATTCAGGTAATCAAATTCATTGGCGATAAAATCCAAACCTCGACAGATGAGCGAACGCCCATGAAGTGGGCAATAAAGAGGGTTGTTGCCGAGCGTTCCGCGGAGAGTATTTACTCTCATTATTCAAATTAACCCCATCCAAGTGTCTCTCTGGGTCTGCTGCAGTGTAATTGGGTTCTTACTTAAAACAGGAATTACTTTGTGTGTTTCATCCGCAATTGTTTTTTTTTTTTCTTTTATTGTCCCCTACACCAATGAAATTAGAATAAGGTACCGGCAGGAGTGATTTGCTAAAGTACCCAATTTTGCACCAACCCATCATTTTCAAGGCTTCAATCAGAGAGCAATAACTAGTACTACAAAATAAAGTTTGAGTAAGAGAAAATCTGGTTGGTGTTTTTGGGATTAAGGTGAGTACAAAGAGTGGACCTCAACAACCCGGCTTCTGCCAGCGTGTCAGCTTGAATCTCCGTCATAAATTGTACCCTGGGCCCTGTTAACACTCCAAACATCCAGCGTCACCGAACCGTGTCCCTAAGCATTTATTTTAAACATGTTCAAACTTACGTTTTCTTTTGCAATGTAAACACACGAAGAACGACCCCTCTGGGGCTTCCACCGCTCTATGCTCTATAGAACTACGCGGACCTCCCGTCTGCTCGACTCTGATTGAGATCGAGATCAACCTAAGTCGGAGCCATTGGACCGACATGCTCCAATGCCGCTGACCCGCTGTCTAAACCTCCTAAATTAGACTATTGAGACCCCGAGAAGCAAGGCTAACATTACCACTACCTGTGAAACCTTGGCAGGCCTTCTCAAGCGGAGTTGGAACCTTACGCAAATAAAAGCAGCCTGGCCTGTCTACGCTCTCTCCCTGCCCACAAATGGACGCTGAAAGGGAACATGAGCCTCAATGACGGAGCAATATTTGGCAATATTCCCTTCTGGGCCCATTAAAGGTCCCAGGATCTTAAGTACCCAGTGGAAAGTATACTATGAGTCTGTCTAGGAGGTTTTCATTGTCAAATACAGACTAGGAGCATCTTTCAATTTTAGCCCGGACATTTTACCGTAAATCTGTGCTTCGCATGAGCACACAGTACACTCTCGTTCTATTTTTTTCTTGCACTTTTGATACTCGTATGACTTCTCTAGTAGTTCCAATTGGAAAATAATGGAGGATTGGTTTTGGGCTATCAATAAACGTCTCACAAAGCGCGCTAGATGTCAGTCGAACATTTCAAACTCAGACAGATTTTTTTTTTAATTTATTTACTGAATACTTATCTATAATTGTTAAATCAATTCGTTAATTATTTTAATAACAGCTGCGACCCACCACCTAATTTACCTGGCAACAGTCAAATAAGAGTACCGGTACTTTTTCTTCCTACTTCAATGGATAGACAGAAAGAACAGGGACTTTGGGTAAAGCCAAGAAGGAGAGGAAAGACATCAAAAGAAGCTAATATTTGAACAATTCAGTTGGAAAAATGGGATAAGAGCTCGACCCTGCAGACACGACAGGCTTATATGCATGATTGAGGAAGAAAAAGTTGTATTGCTGAACACAATGATACAGTAGGTACATGATGCCGCTGTTGCTCAAACAAAAAGTACATGTCGTGCTACTGAAATTCAATTATTAGACAAAGACTGTACGCTTCAGGCACATACCATTTAGATTGAGAGGTTCGGATTTGCACGTATTGTCTGACGAGGGGGGGGGGAAAAAAACGTGAATGTAATAGCTCAGACTTGAAATTGCCTCTAAGCATCTGAAATTATACTGGAGTAACAAGAGTGTCGACCACTTTGTGCACGGCGCAAGTAAGGAACATTTCTCTAATAGTTTCCTGCCTTTATTATTTTTTCCAACCTTAAAGTAATGAAGGAGAAATGCAATTCATCTCGAGACGGACGAGGACTAACTTCCTCTCTTTTCAAACGTAAGGTGGCGGAAATAAGAGAAAAGATTACGGACGGAGCGGCGGCGGGAAACTTAATGGGAGGAAATCATTTACACGTTACAGTCATTTTAATGTCCTCACGTCTGTTTCTAATCACTCTTGTCTGGCGCTTTCGGCAAGAGAGGTTGTTGCGTTTAGTGTAATTGTGCTCAAAATGTGTATTGCCTCTGAATGCATTTTGTAGATTTATAATTGGAAAATAAATAAGAAATAGTGTATAAAAAAAAAAACACAATTTGATTTTTTTACTCCTCATTTCACAGATGCCCTCCAACTGTTCTTTTGCACGGGAAAAGACTTTGTAGTCAAAGGCTGAACCGTTGCCTCTGCCTGTTCACCCGCTCGAGGCCTTGTATCTTCTAAAACCTGTTTGTTCACAAGCGGAGCATACGAGGTGTTTGAGCAAAAGTGCAAGGTGGAGATGCGGCTCCCATTGTGAGACATTTGGAGAAAGGTTGGCAATTTGTCAACACAACGCAGAGCAAAGCAGCTTCAACCTCCGATGAGAGAGTCCCGCTTACTGCACAAACAAACCATTACATTAACAGTCATCAAATTGAATTTAACGACCACAAAATGATGAGCTGGCAAAGCTCAAACATTTATTGGATGTCTTTTATTCTCACTTTAAGGGGAAGAACGTTTTGAAATTAGACACAAAACAATCGCGGTGGGCAATCGGACCCGTGGATCTTTACCGTGTAATTGGGGGTCTGTGTAATTGTTAACCTTGGCTCAGTTAATGAATCAAATCAATACTTCTCTCTACTGATCCATAATTATTTGAAAAGAGATGAAAAATTAAACAAGGCGAGCCGATGAGGTTATCATGCCATGCAATTAGTCCGCCGGAGGGAGATTATGTTACCTAGATACCATTGGGGAGGTGTAATTTCTCTTGCAGATGGAGTTTTTTTTTTTTTTTTTTGGTAATGAAGAGTGCAATTATCTAAATAGGTCAGCCAAAGACATGCTGCTGCTGTTGCTGCTGCTGCATGCCGCTACTCAGCGTACCTGAGAGGAAGCTTCTACACAAAAATAAATAAATAAAATAACAATGCACCGTCTGCAACTGTTGTTCCTCCCTCCAGGATCCTCACTTGGTGTTTTTTTTCTTTCTCACTCTCCTTCCTATCCTCCCTGGATGGTGTGTCTTTTTTTTTTCCGCCCAATTAAAAAGTGCCGGCGTAAAAGTATTTCATGTGTTTGGATAGCAACGGTAGCGATGACTAGTGATCACATTCCGTTCACAGATTGAGCAGGTAGCAACATGCTCGGTGCATGATATCCGTCAAGATGACATCTCAAAAGTAGAATTCCAGAATCACCTTTGAAATATGACTCAATATTATCATTCTTAATTATTTTATGGTCATCCTTTTTTTGTGTAATGTAAAAATGTGTATAGTCATTCAAACATTAACTAAAAAAACTCCAGGGCTGAAAAGGAGTCCCACTCCCACCATGGTTAGAGAATATACACTACCCAAACAATTTTGTGACCCCAAACTTTTGAACGGTAGTGTATATATTTATTTAGATAATTATTTATAGATTATATGTATAATCTTCTGTGTAAAAAATCTTATAATATATATGTATACTTATATTCATAGATTATTTATAATCTTATACAAATATAAAATATAATTTATAATATTTAATTCATAATATTTTATTATAATAATATTTACACTACCGTTCAAAAGTTTGGGGTCACCCAAATAATTTTGTGACCCCAAACTTTTGAACGGTAGTGTACATTTTGAAAGAATGTTTGTTTTTCTCGAAAAAATATCAGTAGTGTATAGGGACCACTGTTTAGAAATAATCCAAGTCTGAATGAGCTAAGCCACGGGTGTCATACTCATTTTTATCATAGCCATTGTTTCCTTCGGAGGTCCGTTATACTTCTACTGTATAGGCTACACAACAAAGTGATAAAGAACTCCTTTTGGAATCAGAGACGAGTAAAAACTGATTAAATATTTTAAAAAGACGAATGTTAGTAAATATTGGAGAAAAGACAACTTATACTTTCAGTATTGACACATGAAATTGATGCACAATTTGTCTCTGCGGGTCACATATAATGATGTGGTGGGCCGTATCTGGCTTTGTGTTTGACACCGATGAGCTAAGCAATAGCGACTTTTATTCCGATGCAACCGGGAAAACATAACACACCACTCGGGCTGCGAAGACTCAGAAGTAGCTAGCTGAGCTGAGTGCAGACGACTCATAATGCATTCTACGTGGTGTTTGTGACTAATAAATACATCGACATGTTCCCCCCCCCCCCCCCTCTCGATTTGTGTGTTTTGATCCCGAGCCAAATGTGAAATATTTGGTAGTATTCTCTACAAGCCGTGTGTGACATGATTGAAAGAAGTATCTGGCACAGGCGCTCTTTCCTCGGCACATAACAAGCGACCTTGTGAACTGCCAAATGGTGCCTGTTTCAGGTTTTCGACGTGGCAGGTGCCTTGATCACAATTCAACCGACTTGTCAACAAGCCCTGTTTGCCTGAAACTTGGCAAGCGCTCCGTCGCCGTTTCCAAGTTGGAACTTGAAGCATTACAGGAGTTATTCTAATGTATATATTTTTTTTTTATTTCCAAGATGATGCACTATATTATTTGCGTTGGCCTTCGCTTGAAATCGACGCCTCGGTGGAAAACCATCAGAGTAAATGTCAAAAGTCCCGTTTACCATGCGATCCGGAGCGATACGAGCCGTAAATAGCGGAATCCTCGTCTTTCTGACGGACAGGGTTTCGCCCAGCCCTCCCACACACCGGCACGTAGGAAATATGTTTCCAGCGACGACACTAACATAGCCTCTTTACACTTAATCATTGTCAATCACTCAGCGCATTTGGCTGCGCGGCTAATAGGAAGAGATCCAGCATTGCGTCCCGTCCAATCTGTTTGGCTCTCGCACGGGAGGTGCATGCTGTTTTCATGCCTGTGTGGGATGGCTTCAAGCTGTTTTCTTATCAAAAGGCCCATTCAGACATTGGCTTTGAGAGGCATTGCAAACCTCAGATATCACAGCCTCCGTTCAACCACATGTCTTGATTTTTGGAGGCCAGGCATCACATTCGCTGCCACGACGAGCTGTCGCTGCAAAGGAATGGGATGGGATTTATCGTCTCCAAGCACACAGGCCACTGATTATCGGCGAATTTCTACGCATGTGTGCATATAACCCCCCCGCCCCCCTCGCAGACCTCCACCTCGTAAATAGTCGAAAATATAAATCACACGGGCACACGATCACTCACCCTCTGCCTTAATCTTTGCAAAAGCAGGTGTCTTGCCTCTTACATGTGTTTTTTTTTTCTCTTCCCTATAAATTAGAACGACAGCTTCCATCCAAGGATACTCAAAAAATGCTCCGCTTTTAAACCTTCGCTACAAACATTCTCATTGATTTTATGTCGCTGTGTTTATTTCCTTTTTTTCCTCGCTTTTACTTTGGTTGTAAGCGAGCAAACACAGATGAACCCGAGCACCGCGTGTGTCATATTGGGTCTTCCTCAGAGTGCTGTGATCACAAAACTGACCAAAACAAAATAAGCTACACTACCGTTCAAAAGTTTGGGGTCACAAAATTGTTTGGGTGACCCCAAACTTTTGAACGGGAGTGTAAATATTATAATAAAATATTATGAATTAAATATTATGAATTATATCTTATATTTGTAGAAGATTATATATATGTATACATATATATTATAAGATTTTTTTACACAGAAGATTATATATATAATCTATAAATAATTATCTAAATAAATATATACACTACCGTTCAAAAGTTTGGGGTCACCCAAACAATTTTGTGACCCCAAACTTTTGAACGGTAGTGTACGTTGACCAAAAAAAAAAGGCAAAAGCTGCGGATTTTTACTTTGGACTCTTTTCGAAATCTCTTCAGTCAACTTTGACATCCAAAATATTTGCTGTCGTCTTACGCATCGTGATGAAAGCGTATTAATGAAGATAATGACAACACTCAACTCACCAAAGGCTACTGAGTACAAGCTGGACATTTTTTTTTTTTTCTTTTTCCCTGTTAGCTCAGCCATTTTGGAGCGGTCAGGCCGTCTTGCCACAATCACACGCTGGCGCCACAATTGCAGTGCTTCCACTGCAACCCTTTGACTGTATAATGAACGCATTCAGAAATAAACATTAACCACTCATATGCCCCCCCTCCCCCTTCTTCTCACCCCCCAAGGGTTTATGTACAGAGACAAGACTGGAATGATGTTTGTCCTGTGCCCCCGGAAGGTGGCACGCTCACCTGGCCCCAGCACGTCGTGCGGTGACGGCTAGCGTGGTTAACGTTCAACACAGAAGCAGTCAGTGAGCTGGGAGAGAGGGAGGGAGGCCATCACTGGCCACTGTCGCACATTTGCGGGACCATACGCGGCGCCGCTCCAGGGGAATGTTGGGGGAGGATGTGAGCGGAAGGGTGTTGTTTTTCTCAACATCAAACTTGAATGTTCACAAGGCATGACGAGCAAAAACAAAAGATGTGTGCATGGAGTTGAGAAGTTTTCATTCAGATAGTAAAAAAAGTTGTTGTTTTCCTGCATAGAATTCTGTCTGTGTCGCTTAAAAGCAAAGTTGATAGCCACAAAAGATAAATATACCTGTAAAACCCACAGAGCTTTTTTTTAAATTTATTTATATAAAGGCTGCTTGTAATTTTCCACTTGAATCTGCTTTAAAGGCGTTTTCTGCACTGATTAATCCGACACGGCTCCGAATGCATCCCCCCCCCGTGCATCTGCATCTCCACATTTTTATTTGTCTTAAGCGATATTGACATAACAGCTTTCGATCTAATATGCCATTTCTATTTATAAAGCCATCCATCACTTCTCACAAACAAGCAGACTTTCATTTTGGATTTCCATCTGTAATAATTGAAATCAATTAAGCCATAGTTTTGAATTAGAGAGGAGGAGATACTAATTTGCTTCTTAAGTGTGGTTTCCACAGCAATCAGAGGTTCCTGCGGGGGGTCGCGAGCGGAGGTGTTGGGTGGGAGTGTGCGCAGCGGGGGACAATCGGAGTGCAAAAGCTTGAGGCGCTCGTTGCACACTCCTCTGGCATGCAGTTAACAGACTCGCATTTGCACACATATGTCCATAGGTAAACATACAGCCAGTATAATGCAAACATTTCAATTTGCGACCTACATCGGAAAATATTAAAGTTGTCTGAGTATTTCGCTCGAGGTAATTCTTGCATTTGACTGATACAAGCTGCTTCCTCCTTATGAATTGCCATGAGGAGAGGAAATATTTAGTCAGAAAATCAGGGAAGTTGCTTCTCCATTTTTCATATCACATCTTTCTGGGTTCTCCTTTTTTTTTCTCATGGTGGGTATAAATGACCATTTGAAAGACAAACGTATTGAAATTAAGTTACCGTACTTTTCGGACTATAAGTCGCGTTTTTTTTTTCATCGTTTGGGTGGGGGGGCGACTTCTACTCAGGAGCGACTTATATACATATATATGTTTTTTTTTTCACTTTTTTGGGCATTTTATGGCTGGTGCGACTTATACTCCGGTTCGACTTATAGTCCGAAAATTACGGTAATCAATATTGAAGTCAGGGCAAAGTCTGAAAATGCAATGAATTAAATGAATAAATAAGGGCAATAAAAAGTTGACCAGGCAGACAAGCAGACTAGCCCAGGGCTATTTATAGCTCAACTTTGGCAACTCTGTGATGAGGCTTTAAGCTTTTAATTTACTATATTGCAGACAGACACTCAGTGCTTCAAGATGGACTTTATGAATACATCTCTGGGAAAACAAGCTTACAAAGCTGTTTGGCAACATTGGTGCAGGTTATGCGGCAACAACAATCTCCACTGGTATCTGAAAAATGTTTTGGGGAGGAAGAAACTATTTTGCAACAGATGTACAAGATGCAAAAAGAACACAAGCCTAGCTTCAGGAAATGTTCTTATTTGATCTGCTTTTAAATTCTATACATGATAGCATTGTGATTTAAAAGCTAACACACAGTTCTACTAATTTGACAAAAAAGTTTTTGTCCTTTATGAACAAAAAAAACTACTGATGGGGAAAATGAAGCTTCAAATCTGCTTCATGAACCAGTGATATTTTGTGACTACTTTGGATGGCACTGTTGGTTGAGGAACTAAAGGATAGATGGATAGGAGTAAAAAAAGTTAACATTTGAATTGAATTGTTTTATTTTGTTGAGATGGAAATTGAAAACCGCTGCTCTAAAGTGATGACGAACGTACAAACTTATAAATTGCCTTTGCATTTTCTCCCAACCAAAATTAACATCCGAATAATATTTGAAAATACATGTATATTTAATTATCATTCCGACGCCCTCAAGTTTCCTCTTAAAAAAACATTTGAAAACTTTTGGACTTCTTCTTGCATACGCTACCAACTATTCCTGTGGTGTGACAGGCTGTGCTTGTGCAAAAAAAAAAAGAGTGAAAAGGTGGAATTCCATCTGCCAGACTGGATCTGACATAGCGCCCCATAGTTTGAGAAAGAAGTTGAAGCTCAGACAACAGTTGTTTGTCACACCCAGAAGTATTCCACGGGCAGAGAAAGATGGAGGGAGGGCATAGAAGAAAAAGGATTGAGGGGAACCTGCCTCTTTTAGGTTCATCTCTCATTACCCAAGGATTCCTCTGACAAGTTTAGCTGTATTTCATTACGGTGCACAAAGAAATAGATAATCAGCCTATTTTCTCTGCTATGCGGATAAACACACACCACACAAAGGTGGAGGCAGAGCACAGGGGCATGAACAGGAGCTGTGAGGGGCTCATTCTCTCTGCATGCCAGGGGACTCGTCAATTATCTCCCCAAACGCACCCGGTCCTTGGGGGAAGGGGGGTGACGGCAAGGGAGACAAGGCTGTTTTTGAGAGAACCCGGAGTTTGCGACATTCGCTTGAGTGACAACACATTCCCGCTCTAATTCTAGGCTAGCAGATGTAATGTTTTCTCTCGCTCTTTGTCTCACTCCTTCCTTCTCTCCGCGTGCGTCTTATCATTTCCACTTTGAGAAGTTGGAGCTCCTAAAGGCTTTAGTCAATGTGTGCGTGTGTGTCTGTTTTGTTTAGTTTCAACTGGATTGTCGGCATGTGTGTGTGTGTGCGCAAGTGTGTGTGTTTGGGATTAAAGAGAGTATGCTTTCAGTTTGATCTTTTTATCTAATGCAGGCAAGGTGGTAATCCCGAAAGATTTCTTTCTTTTCCCAGAGCAAATTTGAGGATTGTCTGCAAAAAAAAAAAAACGGAAAAACAAAATCCGAAAGGAAAACAACAATCGTATCATATACATGGAATTAATTGAGCGGTGATTAACATGAGAAAGCCCTTTGTGTTAATGTAAACAATCATTCATGATTGTAGTGACATCAGTCAAATTGATATTTACGTACGATCATAACAACTTCACACAATAATATTAACAGATGGCTTGCGATTTTGAAGTCTAGCGTGAATGTAATTGTCCCTTGACGATCAACAAGCAGATTGCTTTACGAAAAAAAAAAAATCAATAAAAAGGAGAAAAAAACTGAAATATCCCAATCTGAGCTATGGGCTGCAAGGCCACTTGTACCAGGTTAAATTAAAGAGAATATGAATAATAAATAGAGGGAATGACACTTCCGCAGCTAGGGGTAATGAAAGACCGACTTCCAGCTCCGTCCTGTCGCCCCCTCGGACTCGCAGCCGGCGCTTAATAAAGATGACACCTGACAGCTAACCAGAGTCGTCACGAGCGAGGACATGCACGTGAGCCGAGATGGAAGGAAAAGGGGGATGAAATTAACGGAGTGAGAAAAAGAGACAACAAAGGAAAAAACGAGAGGAGGGGTGTCATCGAGTCAGTATTGGGATCAAATCAATTTCTTGCTAAACTCAACTATTACTTTCAGAGGTGTTACTCAAATGAAGGGTTTCAGAACAATGAAAAAAAAAGTTTCCTGAGATGAGCCAATAGACCTTTTGAGTCGTTCAATATGCGTTTAAGGATTTGATTTAGGGATATACAGTAACAAAAGATTACTGTAGTATTGGAAGAGTGGTTGGGAGGTGAGGAAAGCCCCGCCCACATTTGCCTGGCAGGTCAGCCTCTGGCGAAAAAAGAAGGCGGTGCCATCTCTTACTGCCCATGTATTGGGTAAACAATAAACAATGAAAAGACTGACAGGTTGCCACCTCCTCGGCTTAATGTTGCCATTTTAGGAACAACTCCCCCCCACCCCCTCGCCACTCATCCCATCCCTCAAGCCGTCAATTTTCTCCCCCCCCCCCCACACTCCCAGCCTCAGAAACCCCAAAGGGGCGGTCGCCCTGCCTGCCCACGTTGCCCTCCAAGAAACCACGAGAGGGTGTGGTTCCGCCTGAAACAGGGAAGCCATTTATTTTGGGCGCATCTCTGCTGACTGACTCATGTGTTGACTGGAAAGTTGGCTCCGTGTTCTATAGGGCCGAGGCTCCGTCAGCCGTACGGGCTGGCGCTCCCTGACCTTCCCTCCCTCCGTTCGGAGCCCCTGATCCTCAGCGTGTCCACCAATTGGCACCGAGTCGGCACCATGCACCCACCCGGCCGCTTTCTGCAGCCTTCATCACCCTTCTAATTTTGTCCCGCTATCAGTCCTGCCACCAAGCCAAATGAAGAACGGCCTTTGTTTCAGCGTGACCTTCAGCTGCGGTGTTGTAATTGTAATCACGCTTGATTACTTGTTTTGAATGAGGCGAGTCGCTCGCTTCACGTTACGTATACTTCACTTCATTGGTTTGTGATCCATCACTTGCTTCCACGCGGGCACACGAAGAAGAGAAGGACAACGAGCGAGTCAAAAACAGTCAAGCTGGTACCGTCATTTTCGGACTATAGGTCGCACCGGATTATAAATTGCACCAGCCATAAAACGCCCAAAAAAGTGAAAAAAAACATACACTACCGTTCAAAAGATTGGGGTCACAAAATTGTTTGGGTGACCCCAAACCTTTGAACGGTAGTGTAAATATTATTATAATAAAATATTATGAATTAAATCTTATAAATTATATCTATCATATATTTGTATAAGATTATATATATTCTATGAATATAAGTATACATATATATTATAAGATTTTTTACACAGAAGATTATATACATTATCTATAAATAATTATCTAAATAAATATATACACTACCGTTCAAAAGTTTGGGGTCACCCAAACAATTTTGTGACCCCAAACTTTCGAACGGTAGTATATGTATATAAGTCGCTCCTGAGTATAAGTCGCCGCCCCACCCAAACTATGAAAAAAAAACACGATTTATAGTCCGAAAATTACGGTAAATCTTTAGAGAATATGTTTGATTGATCAAAAAGATCACCGCAACTGACGAAACAAACCACTTTGTATACATTCGTATACTATTATTAGGCATGTGAAGTTAAATATACCAGAATGGCAGGCTTTAAAATAAAAAAAATCAATCCATTTAAGAGTAAAAAAAAAAACTAATCCAATAAAGTAGCCATTAAACGGCAGGAATACGGCACAATTGAGAGCGCTTACAATCTTTGCTTCCGTCATCGACCATTACAATACATTGCCTTTACTGTTCTCAGTAGAGAATGAAGTGACTTTCACAGGAAAATAAACATTGATTTTATGTTTGTAATAATCGCAAATCGCTAAAAGAATCACGCCAATCAATTTGACGAACATGTGTGTTTTTCACAGCCATGAAACGATCCCGTAAATGGAAACACGGTCCGATCAAAAAGGAAAGAGAAGTACATGGAACTGAATTTTCACAGCTGGAGCCTTCCAGATGGCACGAGTAGTCAATAAAAGAAGATGAGGGCTCATAAAGAGGAGGGAAAAAAGGAAAGAAAAATGCCCAAGTGCAACAGGGCTTTTATGTATCTGCACAGCCATGAACAAGTCTTGCTCTATACGGTCTGGTTCAAATTCCCATTTCCTCGCTATAATAACATACTTGTGGATTGAATGTTAACTTTACTGTTGCGTGCTGCACAAAATTGAACTGATGCCAAAATATTTTCCAGAAAAATTTCACAAAAGATTCGTTTTTTGGAATAACTGATGACAAACTATTCCGAGACGAAAGCAAAAGATGCAAATCTACTGCACTGGCTCCTCTATTTCTTTACCTATAGAGCATTTATTATGCAGTGGTCAAAGCTGTGAGGTGGGTGCTCTTCATCTCCTCAGTTTCTCCCCAGGGTCCCCAGATTGCTTCAGAGACGTCTGTGGGTTTTGTGCAATGGCGTAGTGCTCTGACATTCCCTCCACACCCACACTGGCAGCCAATGTGCCAATTAGTGGCCTTCTCCGCAGGGGTGGGTGTATAGGAGGTGGAGAACACAGAAGCCCGCAAGACAGAGGCGAAGCGGCAAGAGCCAGTGTGCGCTTTGCGACGTGCGTGTCTATGTGTGTGTGTGTGGAACAAGGCCTCAGACCTCAGACATTCCTTTCACTATGACCTAGGGTGCAATTAAGGAGACGTCCCTCCCCTGCCTCCCCTCCTTGGTGGACCACATCAACGGAAGTCCTGGCCTAGCTGGAGGCTCTAATGACGGGAGGGAGGCCAGGTCGCGACCCTTGGTGAGCCTCCTCGGCACCACACCCTTCCTGTTTAGCTCGCGATACGGGCTGGGTCAAGAAGGAAGGCGGCGGCGGCGGCGGCGGGAAGGGGGACGAGTGAAATGGAGGGGAAAGGTGTTTGGAGACTGGGAGGGCAAAAATATTATGGAGCAAAAACACTCACTGAATTGTTGATTCAAAAACCAGCGCGCCATTTTGTTCAACCTGATTAGGACAAAAGTGTGGTGACGCATCTATGTTGTCAAAATCAATTAGAGAAAAAAAGATTAGAAGGTACACGGTCGCAATTTCAAGCTGACATAATGTACTATATTTATAGGTTCATAAAAGCAACATATCAAATGACCACTAGTGGAGGGCGCCACTACAGAGAAACTCTAGTGACTAGTTGGTTAGAATAATATAATTTGTGGGGATCCCACCGGGTGTGACGGTGCAGCTTTCAGACTGTTGCGGTTTTGCTTTGGACATCCACGCAGTCTCGTAATTTATAGGGAACATTTCAGAAGCAGAGTTTTTGGCCTTTTAAAATATTGAGTTGGCAATGGTTAGCTCCATAGTTGTGTTCTTAACGTAGTTGACAAGGCTGGGGGATTTTTCTTTTTTTTTCGACATTGTCAGCACTCTTGACTGATGTGCCCGCAAGTTCTATTAATGAGTCGATGGGTGGTTCTCTGAAAGTACACTACCGTTCAAAAGTTTGGGGTCACAAAATTGTTTGGGTGACCCCAAACTTTTGAACGGTAGTGTAAATATTATTATAATAAAATATTATGAATTAAATATTATAGATTATATCTTATATTTGTATAAGATTATAAATAATCTATGAATATAAATATACATATATATTATAAGATTTTTTACACAGAAGATTATATATATAATCTATAAATAATTATCTAAATAAATATATACACTACCGTTCAAAAGTTTGGGGTCACAAAATTGTTTGGGTGACCCTAAACTTTTGAACGGTAGTGTATGGTCCATTGTGTATTCATCCATTCATTTTCTGAATTAACTATCCTCACAAGGAGCATCCTACAGTTCCTTTATGGCTGAGAATTGCCTCACCCAATCTTAAGTGGCAGCAGTCCTGGAACTTTTCTGACTACTATCACCTTACAAAGGGTGAGATGTAAAGCAGACGGGCTTGGGTTGTGGAGCTCAAGATGTGGTCCTCAGCCATACAATAGGAAAGGCAAAGATAATGATATGTCTGAGAATCCGTCTGTCTGTCTGTCTGCCATGCCCCTGAATTTGCTTTCTTCACGCTCGTGAGTGACAAACAGCAGGGGCATAATGTGGGGGAGATAATGTTTGCGTCCTTGTACATGTTCGGCTTCTTGGTAGGAAGATGCATGAGGAGGATAGGCAGGCATGTATGTGTCATGTGTGTGTGTGTGTGCAGTGTCAGACAGATTACAGATGTTGATGAGTGCCTGCTCTCAGCTTGGAAACCGAGTAATTGTCACCTTACTCGAGTAAGGAAAAGGGGAAAGATCTGTATTGGAGTTCCACAATGAAAAGTAGCAGTGACAGAACAGGAAAGCTGAAGACAAGACAGGTAGGGGGGGGGTTACAATATTCCTGACCAGGAGTGAATTTTCAAGCAAGTTTTGTCATTCAGACACATGCATTGGTTTTTGAGATATAATGTGAAATGATTTCCTCTAGTTACTAATTAAAATTCAGTCAAGGCCACATTTTCTGTACGTTTCTGACCATGCTCCTCTTTCTCATTAGCTTCTATTAATCCATTTACCCTTCAGTGGCCTGACACCAGCGCTAGAACCTCAGCCTTCGCCATAACCGAAGTGACACCGAACCCGCGGGTGAGGTTGGGAGGCCGTGAGGTCATCGCAATGACGGCACTCGCCGTGGACTGGTGCGATGTAGGGCCCGTAGGCGGAAGGGTGCTAGGTGGCTGCAAGGAGAAGGGGGGGGGGGGGAGCCAGTGTGCCGGGGGAAGTGAGACATTCATTAAGAAAGCCAAGCTGACGCTGTCACCCTCGCCTGCTTCTAAGGAGACACACGCCAGGCTTAGCTGCTAGCAGGTTGCAACCATGCTCGCTCTGCATTGATATGCATACACTTGAAGGTTAGGATGTTGTTATTTTGGCTGTTCAGGATGCATGGCGAGTCCATTGTGAAATGCAAGTTCAGCTCCTCACTTTCTTTAAATGTGTTTTTCACAATTTTGTTTTATAGTGTATGTTTGCTAAAGGAGCGTGCCATGTGTTGGATTCTGTAACCATGAGGAAAAATAAATGATGCAACTTTTTTTTATTTCTTAGCCGTGGGCGAGTTCTTTTTGGCTAAACCTGACAATTCCAAAACTATTAGTCAGACACACCTAGATGTAGTTTCGGAACGGCAATAACAATTTGTCTATTTAATTATTGACAACACGTTCCTGAACGTAGTAACTCTAATGATTTGTCGCATCCAAAATTGAACGTTTTTTGGAAAGACAAAAATCGAAATGGAATCATCACAAACAGTATTTGTCCTCGCACAATCGGACAAGATTCCACTTGAATGTTTAATTGCCTAAATAAACTCATTATGTACGTCATTAAACTAATTTAAATGGGTGTCCAAGGTCACATCTGAGAAAGATTTAAATTGACTCGGCTGTAGACCTTGGAGACAAGGATCAGTCAACCGAAACATGCAGAAGGAGGCATTGCAGGGCAACAATGACATTTAAAAAAAAAATAGTTAGGGTAGCACATGTGAAAATGAAATAAGACACCCCTGACTTAGCACATTAGTTTCGAAAGTCTTTTTAAATTGATAGATGAATAAAAATAAACTCAGATCTGCACACTGGTGGAGCTAGAGGGAGGGGTCTACGGGGGTTGGCTCCTCCTCAAATATACTCAGAGCCCAAACTTGGAGAGCTAAGCAAAAAAAAAGAAGTTATTGAACATAATTTTACAGATTTTTTTATATATAAATGGAGGTATACGTAGATGTTGCCTAGTTTCTCACTGTTTTGTAGCCGTTAAATTAACTCAACAGCACCTTTGCTGGTTGCAGCCGGAGAATGTACTTTTCCCCTCATGCTGTCTCACATAGGTGACACCTTCCTGTTCATGTTTGACTTTGTAAAAAAAAAAAAAAAAACTTTTGTTTTTGGCTTTATCCTAAAAGAGTTATAAATCATAAAAGGGATTTATTTTGCATTCGGTTGTGCTCGGGGCAGGATGGTTGTGATGGATAGGCTGACAAAGTAGAGGACAAACGTACCAAACATCGAGAGGCAAGATGTCCATTGTACGACATTTGTTCTCCACTTCTATCGTGTGAAAATGAACTGATCTTCAGAGCTTCTGGAGTATTGACGTATATGTTATAGTTTCTTAAATACGATATGCATACTTCTGAGGCTTTGCTGGCACCTTCCGTCCGCGCCATCTCTTATCTGGCTCGGCTCGACTCGTGTTCCCAGGGACCGTGGGGAAGGACAAGTCCTGGCTGTCCTGGCTCTTGACAGAGGAGATAAATCACTCGGCACACCGGAGGATAGCCTTCCAGTCGGCAAGCTGGGAACTTCATTATCCCGCCCCTGCCACACATTACCATGCAGATCGTCACTGATTGGGCCGACGCTGTGGCGAGCGCAGCCTACTTCTGTCACCCCGACAGATCAGTCTCAGCGGAGAAGAGGAGAGGTGGGGTAAAAATGAAAAAAGTGGGAGTGAAAGGAGACACGCTTTTGAGGGGAGAATTTTTAAGAGGTATTTTTACTAATAACACCTCAACGTCTGTTACACACTGGCTGTGCATACATTTTCAAATATTCCACCAGTATTGGGGGATATTGTTAAAAGTACCTTGAGATAGGAGTTGAATTTGCTCTGCGGCCACAGTTGTAACTCGAGACTCATCCATCCATCCATTTTCTGAACCGCTTAGTCCCCACGGGGGTCACGGGCGTGCTGGAGCCTATCCCAGCCGTCATCGGGCAGTAGGCGGGGGACACCTTGAACTGGTTGCCAGCCAATCGCAGGGCACACAAAGACAAACAACCATTTTCACACACACTCATACCTAGGGACAATTTGGAGTCTTCAATCGGCCTACCAAGCATGTTACTGGGATGTGGGAGGAAACCGGAGTGCCCGGAGAAAACCCACGCGGGCCCGGGGAGAACATGCAAACTCCACACAGGGAGGGCCGGAGGTGGAATCGAACCCGCACCCTCCTAACTGTGAGGCGGACGTGCTACCCAAGTGCGCCACCGAGCCGCCTAACTCGAGACTCCTCTCTGAAATCCACTTTCTCCATTGAAATGAATGGAAATGATATTAATTGGTTCCATTTGATGTTATTGTAGAAAGCTGTGTCTAATATTTTTACTACTATTATTTTATGATCGACTCAGACTGTATTATAGGTATGCATATGATCTTCCGTGTAACGGAAGGTTGAGGCTCTGAGGTTTTTTTCCACAGTGTTGCAGTTTCTTACGGAAAAAGAAGACCATCATTTCAACTACGTCAACACACTTTTGCTCTAACACCTTGTCTGTTTTGAAATGGGATCCCTACGTTGGCCACAAACCACCCATCTCGAGAACGTCGGAGGGCATTGACATTTATTTATGGACATTGAACATACATGGTATTTATAAACCACAAAGGCATTGCGTTACATTTTCTTCCTTTACCCTATATGCTGCCGTTAAATAACTCTGGGGTTCATTTGGAAGTAGTATTTTTTCATGATTTAGTTAAAACTAATATTGTCTTTTAAAACAGGATATGGATGTGGTTTCTTCAAGTTACTTCAGATGTACAAATACACAGAAAGCCAGCAAAAGGATGTACTGAGTGTATTTTGATGATTGCACACAAATGTTCAACAAAAATTGGTTTAAAGTCACCCTAACAGTATCACTGAATTACATTTTGCTCTAGTAAAGGCTGATAGATTTATTTGTCTTGTTAATTTTAAGGGCCAATCTTACTACTACAGTGGATTTTTTTTTATTTTATTTTTTTTTAAGTGTGTGCGTGTGTGGTCCTACGTAATACGATCAGTGTTTAGCTTCACGGTCAGCACGTGTGAGATCACTACCTCCCATCTAACCAACTTAAGGAACACACAGACACATGTACACGCACACACATCGGCAGTTTCCCGGCAGAGTAGCTAATCGACAAATTATTGATTTTTGTTTTCTTTTAGAATAAAGGGAAGTGTAAGTCAACCAGCGTGTCATTGATGGTGTATCGGCACACATGAGAGTGTGTTCAATTTACACTCAGTGATTGTGAATGAGAAAGAGAGTGCTCAATTTATTTTTATATTTAATATAAATAATGTAACATTAGCCGATCGGCACCATGCGTCTCGTCCCAAGTCAGCTGGCGTGAGGAACAGCGGTATGGAAAATGGATGGATATCAAAAGCGAAGTGATTAAGCAGAAAAATTAAGAACGTGCCGATTTACATAGACGGCGGGGAACTCTGACATCTGAAAAGAAACTCAACAGGGGTCAAAGCTATTAAACACGTTACAAGGTATCGCGAAGACACCACGGCGAGAGATAGACCCACGCACAGCATCTGCCGAGGACACCACAGTCAACTTGTATCATCACAGCGTGTCATAATGTGAGCAGGTGTTTTACGTGCTCTTAACAAGAAATAAGGCGACGTGGGAAATTAACAAACATTTCATTTCGCACTTCCGAACCATGGGGTGAGTGCAAATGACTGGTACACCTTTCAGCCTCCAGTTCTCATAGCTGTAAACACCCGCTCAAAACTTTTCCTGTGAATGAAGCCAATTCTGTAATCTGTTATGATGAAGGGTTGCAAAATTCCAGGAATTTGGATGATGGAAAGTTTGCAAAGGAATTACTGGGATGAACTAGGAATTCAGAAATGCTTTTGGTTTAGGCATTTTTGGGGGAGGGAGGGGCGGAAAGGGGTTGCGCAATTATGAGTATGCCTGTAATATAGCTTTCATGTTTCAAAAAAAAAAATCACCTGTTGCTGATCCTAACCTTTTATTCACAACTATTACTACTGTATGCATAATGCATATTATTATCACATTATTGTTATTAGAATTCTGAAAAAAAAATGAAGGCAGATTCAGAATCAGCTTAAAAATATATCTATAGAAGAAAACAAAAAAATAATAAAAATCTGTTGACCCATGTTATCGACTGAATGGTTTGGGATGAGGCATGACTAAAACAACAGTCATGATTTTGTTCTTTAATGGAACCATTGATTTTCAAATAAAATATGGAAAACTTGAAAAATTCAATTAACTCCACAATTTCGCCCTTTCTTCTGTACTTTTCCCCCAAATTGTCGACGCCCTCTCTACTTTCTCCCCGCGTAACCTCCCCCTGCAGTGCTTGTGTGTCAGAAGATCCCCAGGGTGTGTGTGGGCTAATTAGGGTGAAGCCGATCGGAGGGAAATACAGGTGTTAGCCAGACCGCACTCTCTGTGCAGAGTAATGACGGTACTGTACTGAAGCCCCCTCATCCTCACCAACCCTCCCCGCAGGGTAATTTGTCGCTACACCATATAACCATGCATCTTTCTGCTCCACTTCTGTTTGCCTTTCATTAATTCCTTCCATACCGTTATTTGTTAGCATTATTTATGGCCCGGCACAAATATTAATGCCATTAGCCTGATGCACAACAAGAAGCCACCGGGGTCCTAATCAAAGACACGAGGGCCGGAATTGTTGAGTCTTTATCAGGTCAAGGTGGTCTATTCATGTTTGTGTCGTGTGCTACATTGTTTTAAATTAGAGACGTGCCGGTTAACGACTCACTTCATTCTCAGGTGTCTGTGTGTTTTGTCCGACAAACTAGTATTTTTTTAATGAAGCATCAGGCAGGCCAATGTTTCGACAAATAAGCTGCATTTCTGACAAGTGTCATGCAAAGGGATGACAAGAAAAGACAGATGAGACATGTTAAATACTAAGCTACCGTATTTTCCGGACTATAAGGCGCACCGGACTATAAGGCGCACTGTCGGCTTTTGAGAAAATTTTACGTTATTAGGTGCACCTTATAGTCCGGAAAATACGGTAACCTTAGACTGACACGGCTAGTGCAATTAAGCTAGCCTCCTCAAACTTCTGCTGCATTTCCTTTTATTCAACGACTCCGATTCCACTCAGTGATATGAATAAGAGTGTAAACTGTGTTCTCTATTGAGTACGAGGCCTGTGACTGACTGGCAACAAGTCCAGCGCGTTGTCTGCCTTTCCCACGCAATGCCTCGCACAGAAGTCAAACATCAATCAAAAATCATAAAGCATCTATTAGCTGGCCATAATGTCAGGACTTGTACTGATTTTCCAGCAGCCTCCAGGCAAAATAGGGCGGGGTATCGTCGTAACTGAAATTAAGTCAAATGAAATGATGTTTAAAAGCGTGTGCGGCTCCAACATGGCATGACAGTGCAAATCTAAGAAAAAAAAGGCATGAGAGCGTCCCTCGGCTTCTTTCTTCTGATCATTAAATTATAACTAGGCTCGGAATAAAGAATTCATGAGCACAAATCGACAGAGCTGGAGGAACAGACAGTAAAGGGAGAGAGTAGAAAGGGTGAGTAATGGGAGGAGTAGGAGATGCAAAAAATGTTGAGATAACTGCAAGATCGACAGAGGATGAGAAAGTGTGTGTATGGGTGCAAGGGGGGGGGGGGGGGGGGCTTCTGTTAAGTGCATAAGCGGCAATATGCACCCACCGAGGTGGAACTGGACGTGCTGAGAGAAGACTGTCCGGGTCAAACCACATCACAATCACTTGGTTGACTTTTGTTCGCTCGAGCACAAAACAGCTGAGGGGAAAGACTGGGTGCGAAGCCTGAGTCAGCGCCATTTGGCCACTCCTAAAAATGCTTTCCGTGCCACTGTGACGTTTTTACATTGATGACGGAAAAAGAACTGTGATGAATATTGATCTTGTCTTACAAAACGGATTTCTTACGGGGGACAAGTCCCAAGCCAGTTTTCCAAGTAAGAGTCAAAGCGTGCTGGCTTCAAACAGTTTTTTGTGACTCCCAGTTGAGGTTTACTGTAACTGTCTTTAAAAAAAAAAGAAAAAGAAATCGTAAATTAAAACATGAAAATGTCCAAAACGTGATCAACAATATTTCGCACCTTATGGTGTTGCTGGTTAAATAAAATCTCAGCTGACTAAAACAAAAAAAGCAAAATAAAAGCAAAACAAAAGCAAATTAAAGCAAAGCAAAGCAAAACCAAAACCAAAACAAAACCAAAGGAAAACCAAACAAAAACTAAACAAAACCAAAATGAAAAAAAATAGTCCAATCTGTTCTTGTTGCATCAACAAACAGACACCATCAAAATATGAGAAACGGCCGTATCTTTCATCGAAAACATACTTTCCGCGGTTCTTCCAAAATTGACAATATTTGCTGTTTAATTCTCGTTGAAATCCAAAATGTGCATCAAAATCACTCAAATAAAAATAGCTGAACAAACATTAATACATACGTGCAACAAATGACCTCCATCTCATTTTTAATTGACTAATTTATAATTTAACAGAAGCCATTAGGTTTGTGATGTCAGAGAGTGAAATATTGCAAGTCATTACTCTACACCTGGGACATTAATGCTGTTGAGATTTGATGCCATTCGAAATATGCCGGGTGGAGACCATCCTCCAAAAAAACTATTATTGCATCTTCTTATTCTAGATTACGAAATGATATTCTTTTAAACATAATCTGAATAAACGAGCCTGTTTTATCATGTTTTCCCAACAAACTCCTAAAGATACATATCAAAAATATTTGCCATTGTGTCACTGAAACACAAAATTTTCATCCAAAAATCTAAAGTATTTTTAAGTGCTGCATTTTCCACTTTCACTCTCTGTAATTGGTTTAAGTGAAATGTTTTATTAAGTGTCAAAAGCACCAGAGGGGCTTTAACGATGAAATCTGTCACATGGGCTGCCAAGGCATGCGGAGAACAAAAAAAAAAAAAAAAAAAAACTTGCGCAGGTTACGTTACACAAATGAGTGGCTTGTTCATTTGTGCTCATTTTTAAAATTCAATGGTTGCAGACCTCTTAGAAGCAGAAGTTTCAATTTACACACACAAAAAAAAAAGGTGACAATGACGCCGCTCTTGCTTGTGCTCTCTCCCAGTGCGTGGTGGTGAGAAACAAAGGGTGATATTCTCAGATATCATCCTATGTCACCATCGCATGTCTTTGTCTTCTAGGTGTTGGTCTTGAGATTTGATTCCGACAACACACGAAAAGAATAGGAACACCCCATTATCACATTTTTTCTGACATTCTGCAGCAGATTTCATGTTGTTGTTTTTCCTCACCTGAAACTAAAGCAGTAGATGCAGGAAACTACTTCATACAATTTAGAATTGGTCATATTTTTCCAGAAATTTGGATTCAACTCGAAATTATTGAACCCTTAGCATAGATAATGAGTAGATTTCATTGTATTCCTGATTAGAAGTTTAAGTCAGGCCAAAGGTCGTGAACAAGTACAAGAAGGTGGTAAAATTTTCCAAGTTTAAAACATGAACAGGCATGATTTATAAAACACAGGCCTCTTTGTTTTTCCTTGTCAGATCCGATTCTCATCTCCAAAGCGTCGACTATCAAGCCTTTATATTCCATTTTTGGGGTGAAGACCCAAAGACGCCTCAAAGACAGCTTACAAAAATATTCATTAGCTGGGCTCTGCCTAATGTTTTCTCTGCATGGGTCTGTGTATTATCCGCACGCAGTCATTCCTCCTCCTGCCGCCTCTTCAACCACCTTCGTCGAGTCAACTGCATCCTCCTTAGTAGGTTAGCAAGTTTCCACATTTAATCAAGGAAAATTGTTTTTTTAGCTACCGAACTTTTTAGCTGAACTGAAGCGAGTTTAACGGCCTTGTGTCTCAGACAAAGAATCGTGTCCAGATTGCTAAAATACTCACCACACACAATTACCGTAATTTTCGGACTATAAGTCGCACCGGAGTATAAATCGCACCAGCCATAAAATGCCCAACAAAGTGAAAAAAAACCATATATATGTATATAAGTCGCTCCTGAGTATAAGTCACCCCGCCACCCAAACTATGAAAAAAAAACGCGACTTATAGTCCGAAAATTACGGTACATCCAAGTTTCATCACCATGTTGCAAAGTCACGACCTTTTTTCATAGAAACAAAAGGTAAAAAAAGAGTGGTGTGGATTATTTTCCTCAGATGCCGTTTCAAATGACGTACCTTCAAAAGCAAATCGCTTCCAATAACGAATGTTAGCCAGAAGCTGAGCTTCACTGTGTTTGTTCTGTCTGGTTAGTCCCAACTCAGCAAAAATGTAAAATGACATACAGCAAGATAACTTCAAACATATTTCATGGCTTGTACTCCGCCAAAGAGTTTGTGCCAGGATATACAGCAAAGGTATTTTCCCTCCAGAAAAAGTCATCCAATTCAAACTGTGACAGTGAAGGAATTGGAAATTTCGCAGCCCAACACCATCACCACTTGATGTGATTATTTCGACCGTTTCCTTCATCGTAATCGTACTTTACAAGTTTGTAAATTCCTTGAACTGCTTCGGATGTTTCAATCCTTTCACAATAAGCGATTGTTTTCCTCACGATGCCCTCCACAAAGTGCCCATCTGAAAACCTGTTGATACCGAACCGCCGCTATTGCAAAGGTGATCCTCTCGATTTAGTCCTGAGCTCAGACGTTAAGCTCCGACGTTAAGAAGAGCTGCTAAAAAAGTGGCTCTGTTTGAATAAAAATACAGAGCACTTAATGCCTTTGCTAATTTATGAGCAAAGGGCTCTTTTTTTTTTTTTCCCTTCAATGTTTGGCTGGCAGTGGGACTATGCGTCGTGTAGCCCAGCGGTGATCCACTCCCCTGTCCTCGGTTTTGCCTCCCACCGTGCCCCTGCAGTGCAAGGGTTCATGGGAATGACCAATGGGAAGAAATGCTTTGCTCCTTCCCACAGCTACGAGACAGCTGTAATCCTTTCACTCTTTTTCCTAAATCAGTTTAAAACACACGCGCACAAACACGCACGCACACGCATTCTGAGCATGCTTGGGCTCAAGGAAATTTGAAGGTACAACATGGAACACGGCTATTGAATTGATGGTGGGTTCGGCTTCTGCGTCCTAGAAAGCCTTTGAACATTAATCAAGTTGCCCTTTGGCGGCAAACTGCGGCCGCTGGCCTTTACTCGCTCACCAATGTTTGCCAACGCTTACTAAGACAAAACACCCGTTACATAAATTGAACAGGTGGTGAAATATGATTGGATCGTTTTCCAATGATCCTTGTCGGGTTATCTGGATTTTCAATCCCACTCGTGTTTCTCGCCCTCCGGTCTCAGAGGACCTCCGTGCAGTTTCCTCTCAATCTGCACCTCTTTTTGTTCAACTAGCGCGCCTCCTTCTCGCACTGCGTGTTGCAAAGGATTTGGGCATCGACTGTGGCTCAGAAGGTTGAGGGGGCTGAAAAAAATGGAACAGAAGGCAAAGCGATGGGTGGAAAAAAAAAGAAAAAAAGGTGGGATGGTGCATAAGGAGGAGTGGGAGGAGAAGGAGCTATGAGTGTATAGTCCTCAGAGAAGGCCAGTGGAAGCCAAGCGTGTTCGTCTAAGGAAGTGGGAACTGTTTTACTTCAGCACCACAATGACTCCACATTGTTCGTAAAGCAATCGTTGCGAAAAGTCCTACGAGATGACAATCGCACGAGTACTATTTTCTTTCGTGAACCTTGACGGCATGCGTCCCACAATGCACTGCGGCAAACAACGTCACTATGGCAGTATAACGTCAAATGACCATTTAACTGATTTTTTTTCGAGAAAAACAAACATTCTTTCAAAATGTACACTACCGTTCAAAAGTTTGGGGTCACAAAATAGTTTGGGTGACCCCAAACTTTTGAACGGTAGTGTAAATATTATTATAATAAAATATTATGAATTAAATATGATAAATTATATCTTATATTTGTATAAGATTATAAATAATCTATGAATACAAGTATACATAAATATTATAAGATTTTTTACACAGAAGATTATATATATAATCTATAAATAATGATCTAAATAAATATATACACTACCGTTCAAAAGTTTGGGGTCACAAAATTGTTTGGGTGACCCCGAACTTTTGAACGGTAATGTAAATAGATGTCCCACTAACTTTGATCTATGCAAAACTCTCTTACCTTAGCGGCCTTCCTTATAAGCGCCTCGTGAAAGTCATGAATAATAATGGCGCTTGGCTAGCATAAGGCCAATGTCAGCATATTCGTTGCTTTTCACTTGATTCCCCGAGGATTAAGATAAGCTGCGGAATGACCACGGGCTGTGAAGCAACCGTCTTTTACCACGAGAGGAAGAAAGCACGCTCTTATTGTACGGCATCTGCCTGCTTGAGCGTGGAGGCGTTAATGTCTCACTAATCACGTTAAGGCACGGCGCACGCCCAATGGTAGGGACGCAACAACACGACTATCCATCAGCTTCTTTTGCTCCAGCATTGTAGCGTCAGCACTTAAGAACAAAGATTTCTTGATGGGATGAGGGAGAACTATTTAGCCGCTATGGTCTCAACGGTAAGATCATCTGTTTAGCGCTAGAGGAAATTGGGAAGAACGAGACAATGAAAGAAAAAAAGGGGAGACAATCCACCCGAGAGTCAAGTCTTTAAGTAAGATCAATCTAAAGGCTCAATGTCGAGGAGCTTAGCGGAGGATAGCTTCTCGGAAGCCTTGCTTGTCGTCGCCGAAGGAGAAAGGACTTAACGTATTCAAGAATTATGCATTTCTGCGGGAAGAAAAGAGTCGAGGAGGTGTCTGCGGTCTGTATTCCGTCACAAACACGACAATAATGAAGTCGGCGGGCGTTTGATTCAATGAAAACACCGCTTTGAGGAGATGACAAATTAAGAGAACCTTAATCACACGGCTTGGCTTTAGAAGAACGATGACATGGGGTAAATCTCCGTGCTTGCAAAAAGAGACGCAATCTCAATAGCATTAGCGTCAAGCGTCACTGTCACCTGTGTCACTTGCGTACAATTGCTTCCCTTGCGTCGAAGCGTTCTCGTACGTTCTCTGTCGACATCTCGGAGGCAGGCCCTGTCTCTTCTGCCTGCCCACTCGCTAATGCTACGTGGCAGAACAAAAGCCCATAGCGCTGGTGCCAAGGCTCATCCTGAAGGAAGTTCCTGGGCACCGAGGTAATATTACCGCTCTCGTCGGGAGACGGACGTTGGGAATGCAATTGTCATGTTTGCTTTGTTTGCCGTGCAGTTTCTTCTCGGCGCGTCTGGCCTGTCTGTCCCGTTGCTTCTCGCCTTTCTTATTTCACGTTTGCGTCTCCGCACCTCCCCCTCATACTCTCGTATTCTCTGCTTGACATCTCGTTTGAGTTGTTTTCTCCGGCGCGCTCACCTTCTCTCTCTGCTTTCGCGTCTTTGATGGCATCACGGACGGATGGATGAATGACTGAAGCCATAAGGCTGATCCGCCCACATGCGCCGGCTGAGCTGTCCTGCTCTTGGATTCTCCAGCCCATCTGAAAGAGACGGCGGCGGGCTGAGCGTGACTCAGATGCTGAGGTGGGTGGTACGGGCACAGGTGGGTGGTTAAAAGAATAGAAAAAAAAAATGTAGCATCTTCAACACGCTCGCTTTCACTCGGGAGATACTCTGATGAGCGGCTGAAACGCGGCAAATTGGAGATGCGAACGGCTTTCAAATGTGATTTACGGTTCAAAGATCGTCGCTGTTGTATCTCTAGGTTGTTTTGGAGGAAAACCAAAAGCTCTGGATTTTTGATGCGCGGGAATCAAACGGCTACTCGTTATGTTAGCTCCCGCAGCTTCCGAGTCAAAATAGCACAAGCGAATCAGCATTATCATAATCAGTCAATCCGCGCCATGCTTCTTAGTTTCATATTTGCCACATCAAATGTTTACAGTACAAATGCTTTCTTAATTTTATTAGCCGGCTGAACTGAGGATGTGGAGGAACTTCAAAAGCATGGAAACAAATTGGCCTTGGCCAAAAGAGATACGAAATATAAAAGCTGGCATGAGAAGAACACTATCAGTTGTGCTTCGGCGTGTTTTGGTTTTGAGGATTTTGGAGGATACCGAATGGAAATCAAGGCACTGCTGGTCCATAAGCAAGTGAAGAGGTTTTAAATGTGCCCCGAGTTGTCCTATAGGCTTAGATTTTCATATGTGCCACGGGTAATTCTCTCTGGCAGGCTCAAGTGACTAAGTAACATTGTGTGCTCCGAGGCTAACTGCAACTGGCTTATCTTTGAATGTGATTATCTTTATATAATTTGGCTGTCTGTAAAGCAGAGAGTGAGTCACTATCTGAGGGCTATGGAATGTCTCTTCTCTGAACCACACAACACAAAGCCTTCGGCTGGATAGTTTTATATCGAACTGACAGGGTTGTTTTTATTTTTTTCTCAACGCTAACGCTCAGATAATGGTTTAGCTAGCTGCTTTAGAAAAGCACGCATATATACTGTAATTTTTGGACTATAAGTCGCGTTTCTTTTCATAGTTTGGGTGGGGGGGGGCGATTTATACTCAGGAGCGACTTATATACATATATGTTTTTTTTCTCTTTTTTGGGCATTTTATGGCTGGTGCGACTTATACTCCGGTGCGACTTATAGTCCGAAAATTACGGTACATCTACATTAATGTTTTATTTTGCAATAATTCAATGTTCTTAAGGCTTTGGTTGATATGAATAAAACAATTTCAATAAGATGTTATTGAAAAAGTGAATGCAGTTACTACTTTCCTATTGAAAAATTGAATTCACCGTCCACTTGCAAGTAAGACAGATCACTTCAAATCACTTTTTAACCTCGATAATGTCTTTGGCTGTGTGCCCTCCAGATCAACTCGGGAAATAGGCAAACAAAACACCATAAGTTCATTTAACCACTGTTATTTTCTCATTTACAGTCGAAAGCTATTTTGGAGTCTGCTTCCAGCATTCTTACAAATCGATAGCCATCAATTAGAGGGAAGTTAGCGCCTTGACTCGAAGGAATTCGGTTTCCCCGAGGCCCGTGCTGATGTGTGTAAAAAAAAAAAAAAAAGGGATTGAAGTCTGCTGTTCCTTCTGCCTGGAATCTGGTTTAAAAATCGGCTAAAATCAAGTGAGCTGACTAACGGTGTGAAGATTAATGCTTCAAACAAGTAAGACTTAATAGAAATAAAAATTTAGTTTTTTTTAATACTGATTTCATCAAGATGAGCGGTTTTGCAGCATAATTTTGCGAGTAATAAATAGTGGATAAAATTACACAGAATATTTTGATACCAGGATGCAATCTGGATCGTCAACATCACAGCTCCATGTCTGACAGAGACATCAGCAGAGCTTTCTACCTGACACCCACAACCATCTGTTGGGAGCCTGCGGTGGAGGGCCGCGCATTTGAGCCGTAATTGAGCCTGAAATGTGCTTAATAACGATTGTCCTGCCTAATACGCCACATCAGGAGCTCAGAGCGGCGTGACAACCTCGAGCAGCCGACACAGGCGGCCGAGCAGGCAGATAGGAAAGATGAGCAAAAAAAACCAATTGCTCTTTCTAATTAGTCTCAAATAATGAGAACAGCCCACATAAAATGCATCACTAAGAATCAGGCATAAAGAGAAGGGAATTTCGGTCGTTTTCCTTGATTGTGCGGTACTTAATAAATATAAAATAGTGAAGGCAATTATCCGACAATAAACTAGTATAGAAAAAAAAAGCAGAGTGTGTTTTTAGAAAAAAAGACTTTAAACAAAGCAAGGCAGCAAATACAATCAAGGTGGGACGATGCTAACTGCTAGCTTACGAAATACGGATACCATGTCAAATGGCTGCTTTTGACTGTCTGCAATTGGCTTTTTTATTTTTTTAAGTCACTTTGCCAGACCGTTCTTTGCTTTTTGTCCGACGCCAAAAACCCAAACCAAAGACGGACAAAATAGTAGCTGGGTTTAAATGGAGCCATGTATTCCAATTAGAATGAATCAGAGTGACCAATTAGACCGAAAATACTCCCCAGAAACATCTCAACCGGATTTCACAGGCAAAAAAATCAAGTGACACATCAAGGTTCGCAGAGTTGATATATTCCTTTTCCCAATCCGAACAAGCATCATGTAAAGTTATATCAGAAGAGCCAAGCTCCGTTTGGTGTGTGCATCCTCGGTGCGGCACGTATACGGCAAATCGGGGCAGATGTAAACAAATGATCGGAAATTTGAATGACAAAAATCCTAATTGAGAGGCGTTTTATCAAAATCAATTGTTTCAATCTTACCTACTCTGTGAACAAAACCCCTCGGAACAAGTTCTCCGTATTATTAATGAACGTAAAACGAGTTGTCGCTGTTTGCGTGCGAGTCACCCTGACAAGAAGCCCCAGGCAAACACAAGGCCTTAAGAAGGACTTGTCAACCGTGGGCTACAGAAAAAAGGCAGGCGTCCTCCCAAACGGCACGGGGTACGCTCTGGGATCAGAGGGCGTGCTACCACGTCCAATGTCCCTATTGAGGATTTAGCAAATTCCCCGCACCTGTCAAACAAAACGGGGAGTCAGTTTGACGATGTCACACTCTCTCGCCGCCCTTCGCCTGAGGTGTACGCGTAGGCTAATCATCACGGCTTCTGTTTCAGATCTACGGTGTAATCACTCATTCGTGGTGACGCCAAACACTGTGCTCTTGTGTTGTGTTTTGCTACAGCTCAAGACATTGGCTGTTTGCGGTTTGGGGAAAGGGTAATTGCCTGACAAGTGAATTGAGTCATGAGGAAATGAGCATCCACTGAGAGTGCGGGGTGGGGGGGTAGAAAAATGGTTTACAAAGTAACTCATACACACAACAAGCGGAGCCTGCTGGTAGAGCATTACTTATTCCCTCTTAACTGCCTATCCTATTCATTTGACGTTGGGCTTACAGCGTGTGGGCGCCGCCGCCGCCGCCGCCGCCTCACGTGTAACACGCTCAGCGCTACCTAAATGTTACTCCGGGGACTCCGGGCTTCATAAGAGCAATCGCATGCATCACACAGAGCGCATTTAAATACCAAATATTGCCCATTCGTTTCTCCCTGCGCAGCGCTGTGTTTAGTGCAAGCCGGGGGGATTTCAGCATGCAAACAGTCGGGACTGGAGAAAAGATAGGGAGAAGGTACAAATGAGAACAGGAAGTCCCCTGAGAGCCCCCCCACTCCTTCTGGCACCCACTTTCATGGTGTGTTTATCGCTTTACTCTGTATGAATTATCAACGCTCACATTGTATAACGTTTCGGATGCAAAGTGCGCAAAGTTCTAGAAGGTAGGAGAGAGTGGTCGGATTATTTGAGAGTGTAAGTGACTTCGGGTATGTTATGGAAAAACTTGGGATGATGTTCTCGATTGACCAATATAGTATTGAAAAGGGAAACAAAGCAGGAAAAGGAAATTTGTTTTTAGATATCTGTGCATAAAACGCAGCTGATTTAAGAGTGCCATATAGTCCCAAAAATACGGTAACCTATTCAAATGTTGCTGGCGGACGATACAATACCTAAGTGTTTATTTTCGTACTTTCTACTATCATCTTCTGCTACATCTTCATGAGTTGAATAAAAGAACCCAATCAACACATTAAAAAATACTTTGTGGAAAAATTCTATATTCATTTCTTAAGATGTTGTTATAAGCGCAACATTATTTTCCTTCTTCTACGCTGACGAGTCACATGTAGGAGCAGAGCTGACAAATCTAGAAACAAGATGGACGTTCTGACCTTCCCCTGGCACGCCGCCTACGGCCTGAGGTTATCTCAACATGACGGCTATCTGAAACCGCAGCGGTCGTAATTCCGTCTCCCGTCTAAGTATGATAAAGATATTCTTAAGGACCTTTTCTCTGTGCATCTCAGAGTCACGACTCAACTAGAGGGCTCGTCCTCATCTAAGGATCCGGCCTCAAAGGTCTCTTGTGAGAGTCATAAATGTAATGAGACACTGTTAACTCAATTCCGTGAGGAAAAAAAAAAAACAAGACTCAGCAGACGGATTAGCACGCCGTTATCGGCTTTTGATTGCAAGTCCAAAGTGGAACGCGGTTGCCGGTTGACTTCAAAGTTGTTCCAATTTCAAAACAATATCACATAAAAGTAAATAAATGGAGTTCAATAAATTTGCCGTTTTCATCACTATGATGACAAGCAGTCAGTACAGCTTGGGAAACCCTCGTACAAAACAGCTCACAAAACATTGATGGTGGAAAGCCACTAAAGAGACAAAAAAAAACACCTCCATTTTTTATTTGCCTTTTTCACACATCTTTATAACCTGGATCAGACAAATCGTCCTGATCCAAAAGTTCTAGCGAGGTGTAGCGCAGTCAAGGGTCATTGTTCAGATGTTCTGACACGTACTGTACAAAACCTGCTCAGCATGCACAACACTAACAAAGAATTGTCGCTTCAACGTGTGTCATACAACCCTTTGAGAAGACCTTTGTCACAAAGAACATGTGGCACGTTTGAGAGGGTGAGGTCAAGCTGAACTGTGTCACAGTAAGCCTAAGAAGCAAACGAGGTGCGCCTATTATTTATACACGCGCGGACACAGTGGCGCTCAGCTGTGCAGAGAAGTTGAGCAAAGAAAAAAATAAAGGTCACACTTTTTGTCCTACTCTTGAACATCACAATCTGGCACGTTGAATTAAACCCTCATTTTTTCTTTCTCTCTGTTGATGTACAGCTTGCCTTCTTATTTTGCAAAAGTGATGTACGTAACTTTTTGTACTTGCATCTGGACACCCAACGCACATGTGTAAATGCTGCTACAGTTTAAAAACATTGAAATCTCTGGTATTTCCTATGATGGAAAATATTATAAATATTATTGCATAATAAAATAGAATATAAAAAAGTGAAAATATTCTTTTATTTATCAATATTACCGTATTTTCCGGACTATAAGGCGCACAGGACTATAAGGCACACATTCAATGAATGGCCCATTTTAAAACTTAATCCTTATATAAGGCGCACCATTTTACAATGTAAAAAAAATAAAATAAAATAAAAAAAAACACCTCTCTCTTGAAATTAATGCATCATGTCAGATTTTTAATCCAAATCAAATCATTCTCCATTTTATCTTTTTTATTTCAACTTCAGATGCAACAAATGACTTTATAATCACAAAATAATGATCCATAGTCTTTTTGATTCATGATTCATAGTCTTCAGCAGGCCACTTATGCTTGATTTCATGACACAATGGTTCGGGCCAGTTTGAATTTAGGAATTTAGTCCATATATAAGGCGCACTGTCGGCTTTTGAGAAGATTTTAGGTTTTTAGGTGCACCTTATAGTCCGGAAAATACGGTATTAAAATATTAATATTAAATATAAATAATATTGTATATAGTTGACCTCGGGGTTTCTTTATATTTGAATGTGAATACAATACTGGCCATATATTTACAGGATAAGTTCAGTATTCATATTCCCAGTGGGGTTTTTTTTCCCCCCAAGTTATGCTAAAACATACCTCAATCATCTATACATCTGGCACTACTCTAGGTCCTTCTTGGGGACTAAACAACAAAATGGATACCACCAAAAAGCCTGCACTTCACACCTGACATAGGGGAGGGGGTGATATAAATACCTGCCAAATCATCAAATGTCCACTACATGAGATGGGGGAGAGGGCAATCAGGTGAATAATGGCCTTGGTTTTTACACAAGGGTCTGCAGCACTGGTTGCCATCAGTAGTAATGTCCACCTTGAACAACTCTTACTGTGCCGTTTGATCAATGCCGCCTGATGGGAAGAGAGAGGGGAAAAAAAATAATAATCAAGCCGATAAACAGGCCCTTGGATGCTAAAAGGGGAGCGAGACCTGAGGGAGCAAGTGTTGCAATGTATGCTGAGAGGTGTATTGACGGCTGTATTCCCACAAGAACAGGTGGAGACCCTATAGGACACAGGTGTCAAACTTGAGGCCCGGGGGCCAGATACGGCCCGCCACATCATTTACGGTGGCCCGCAAAGACATCAAATGTATGTGTTGCATCACTTCTAAAAAAATCATCTTTTTAAAATATTTGAAAAGTTTCCACTAGTCTGATTTGAAAACAAATGATTTTTCAGTTTGTTTTGTAGCTTATACTGTATATAATAAAGTGTTCATTCGTTTATTTGGGTTGATAGTCCTAGAAAATATCCCTCTTTTGCAAATGTAATTCAAATAAAGAATCTCCATCGTTATTATAATCATCGAACTCGCAACCTCAGAGCTGCGAGGCGAACATGCAAACCGGTGCTCCACTGTGCCGCCAGATTAAGAACGTATCAAGCGTGAACATCACACACAGACAGATACGACCTTTTTGTTTGTCTTTTAAATCATCCTTCCATGGTTGAAAAGTTCATCTCTACAAATGGAAGTGGGAATGTCGACGTCGACTCTTGAAGCTGAGAACAGCCGCAGAAGAAAGACGGCGAGAACGAAAATGGGAAGGAAAAAAAAAACAAAAAAAAAGACGCAGCAGCGAAATTTCTCTTCCCGGCTAAGAAGGCGGCATGTTTCTGTGTCGCTGTTTTCCCTTTTCATGGCAAAGGGAGAAGAGCCAAGGTCGAGCGTGTCAGTGTGAGTCAAGCCTGAAAGTGTGAAGCCTCCAATTAGACATAGCCTGGGGTCTGACTCCAAAAGACAACATACACCCATCCGCGAAAATGTGCCAAACAACGCATAGTGCAAACAAACACACACACACACACACACATCTTCACATCCCTGTTTTACATGAAATGCATCTTGATGCCACAGCTGTTTGCACCCCATCTATCATCTCCAGCAAGCAACAGGCACAATTATTAACAAGCAAAATCTGTCATGGCCTATTAACGCAAGAAGGAACCTGCGAAAGCAAGTAAACAATTTATTAACGCACGCCTCATGTATCTAATTATGTATACGAAAAAATATATATTTATAATTTCACAGTCTATTTGCACTTAATCCAAAACGTTGTTTAACCATAATAGTATTGATTATTAAATTCATGGCAGTAGGGCGTTGCGTCATTTTTACTTTTTCTTCTGTACTTTTATTGTATATAATATGAGGTGCTCATACATTTATTTGGGTTGACAGTCATAAAGAAGCTATGACTACAATGCGGCCCGTGAAAAAAAATGAGTTTGACACCCCTTATCTATCTATCAATCTATCTATCTACACACACATATGCATATAGCTTTGAGCGACTGCATCGTTATTGCTTAGATGCCAAGACTTCAACGCCAACGCGCACCTTAGGTCCACTTTAATTGTGCAATTTATTCTCTACTTGACTGGAGTGGCGGGCGGCATATCTGAAGCTTGATTGTGCCTCGAGTTCCGCCTCAGAATGCGAAAAAAAAAAAAAGAATTCAACTAAAATATATCAACCGGTAGTTCATGGTGATTGTTTCAGCGAGTAACAACGTCGGTAGATGTAATGACAATAGAGAAGAAAGAAAATGTCAATAGGAAGCAGCAAAGGATGATAGGTGTCATGAAATCTACATGTGGAGGAGCAATTTTAAGGGAACGGATTTTGCCTACTGGTCTGCGGCTTGCCTGTGTCAGGGGTACAAGTGACCCAAAACCAGATAGACTCCCTGCTGTCGTGCATCTCCCGAGACCTTCAGTCCGCCGACCTAATTTATTAAAGATTGATCTTCTTCCAGACTCTGGATGTGATCTCTGCGCCACTTTCACTCCCCCATAAATTTGGACTGCAACTTTACAGCCATTCAAGTCTCAATGAACATAGTAGCTCAAAACGAAAGCGAAAATATTTATTCCGTATGTTCTCGTATATAATCACTCGGGTAAATGTGTTGGCTGTAGCACATAGTATTTGGAAAAAAAAAATGCTGCATCGGGGAAAGCAAAATGCATGTTATTTTAGTGAAGAATTCCTGCCACATCATGTAAGTGTACTAGACAGTTGCAACCACACTATAAATAAGAAAATGTCAACTTTTTGCTCAGCCTGCACAAAACCTCGGCCATAATACTGCAGTACAAAATTAGACGGGACTTCTCTTTCCATTTTCACTCGGGTTTTATGAACAAACTGTAGTTAGGGACGATATGATCCTCATGAGATTGCATCACATTTGCAGGGACGTTCAAAACGCTACATATTGTTTTTTCGAGTCCAACTTAAAAAAGGTACAGTAAACCTGTGAAGAAAGCTCGAGAGATTGAACAATCCTCTGTAGTCCTTAACTACGCTGGGCTGTCCAAGGAGCACGAGTTAGACTGAGTGGCCCTTCTCCAGCACGTTGAATAATGAATTAGAGGCTGATATCCTGTGACGGAGACTGGGAGAGAGCACTTCCTCCCTGGGCCAGAGTGGGGCTTGAATACACATGAATAATACATGCTCAAAAGTGGCTCCGTCCAAATGACTCAGTACGAGGAGTCAAGTGCAAGATTCCATAGTTATGAAAATATGACAGAATAAAAAGAAAGGTGAGAAGATTAGGAAATGAAGTCAATAGTTGTTGACAACTTTAGATTTTAGTTTCAATGATATGGCTTTTTCCTATTGTTTACTTCAATGGTGAATTTTATTTTAGGGACTGTTTGCGCAGAGTCACTCACTTGATCCAGTTCACGCAAGTGCCCCCCCTCGGGGAAAAAAAAACACTGTCACCATCTAAACAACAAAATGTGTCCTGACATTCGTTCAGACAATTATAATACTTTGGAATACCGTATTTTCCTGACTATAAGGCGCACCTAAAAACCTAAAATTTTCTCAAAAGCCGACAGTGCGCCTTATAGTCCGGTGCGCCTAATATATGGACCAAATTCCTAAATTGAAACTGGCCCGAAGCATTGTGTCATGAAATCAATCATAAGTGGCCCGCTGAAGACTATGAATCATGAATCAAAAAGACTATGGATCATTATTTTGTGATTATGAAGTAATTTGTAACGTCTGAAGTTGAAATAAAAAGATAAAATGGAGAATGATTTGATTTGGATTAAAAATCTGACATGATGCATTAATGGTGTGCCTTATAGTCCGGTGCGCCTTATATAAAGACAAAGTTTTAAAATGGGCCATTCATTGAAGATGCGCCTTATAGTCCGGTGCGCCTTATAGTCCGGAAAATACAGTAATCATAAATCTAATTTTGCTTATGATGAATTGTTGCAAAACTATTTTCTCTTATGGATTCAGAGGATCAAGATTGTGAGACCTCATACCTAAGAAGGTACTCAAGAAAATGGCTTTGAGCCACGATATCCACCACATCTCCGCATGAGCGTTATACAATGCAAAAAAACGAATATGTAGCTTTGATACACAACTAACCCACTTGTGACAACTCAAATAAACGAATCTGTTCCGCCCGACATCCACAAAACAGTTCAACCTTATTCCTCAGTTTCCTCTTTCTACGTTTCATCCAGGGATTCTGGTTACATGGATATGGAAAACTATAATAACCATGGCACCTGTCTGTTGAAAAAAAAACAAATTCCCTTTGACAGATTTATAACATATTTACTTATCTTTATACAGATGTCAATTTACACTTGCAGTCCTCCCACATGAGCAAACGGGGGGCCCCCTCTCCTTCCCGGGGCCGAGTCAGCCTCCGAAAAAGCTTCAAACCGCAGGCTCCCACTCGGCCCCAGCGCGCCCAAGCTAACCGCTAATCCATGTGTTTGATACATTAGACGCTCCGGTTGGCTTTGTTCTGCTGGGACGTGTTGTCCGTTCGCCTTGCCAAGTCCCGCTCTCTCCTCTTCCTCTCCCGCTCCCACCGCGGGCCGGCGGATTACGCCGGAGTCCACGAGATTTGTTTAATTGTGTTTAATTAGGGATGGTTCAAGACAGAGTCACAAAGATCAGGCTGTGTGAGCGACTTTTTCAGGCCTCCCCTCTCACACTGCTCGGAAATGCCGGATGGTTGGCGAAAACCCGATCATCAGATCTTTTGCTTCCGAACGGGCTTGAGGGAGTCGTAGCTCACGATGCATTTATGTAGTGTTTAAGTAAATTGTGGGTCAGGGACACTTTGCTTTGGCAAGATGGAATGTGTTCCCACTCAAATAAATTCTCCCCTGACAAACATTAAGAGCAAGAGAGTCTTTTGCTCTCGTCAGTCGAGAACTCCGCATGGCTTCGAGGCGGTGATAAGAAGAAGCGCAAACGTCTGATTTATCTCTACGTCCAAGTGAATTAAGAGACAATAAAGTTTTGGAACATTAAAGTGATACATATATCTCCTTTTGTTTGCTATTTGCCTAATCAGCTATTTTTCAAGAATTCAAAATGCTCATTTAAGCTTCTGTACATATACCGTAATTTTCGGACTATAAGTCGCACCGGAGTATAAGTCGCACCAGCCATAAAATGCCCAAAAAAATGAAAAAAAACATATATATGTATATAAGTCGCTCTTGAGTATAAGTCGCCCCCCCACCCAAACTATGAGAAAAATAGTCCGAAAATTACGGTACAACGGTTGCATTATTGGTTCTTCAAATGTTTCTGCTGCGCAACATCTTTGTAACTTCAGCAATGGATACTCGAGAAAAATAAAGTTTCATTGCATCGGACTATAGATGGAAGAAATGAATAGGACTTTATTATTCATCACCACGTCGGCGTCGCGAAACAGTGAACACCACATATCCATTTGCATCATCCTAACATCTCGCTCCTCTGTCATTGCCGACATTAACAATTGAGCTGCAACACCTTTTTGAAATCTCAGCAGCCTCAAGAATGACCTTACTCTTTTCTCACTGATACGATGGAGATGCTTTAGTCGGTTTTGTATAGAAAACAATTAGTAGTTATTCCATCCAAGTAGCATACCGTTCAAGGTTAGATAAATTAGCTTGGGTGCAAATACCAGCGAATGCTAGTCAGGGTTAGACATGTTCAAGCAAATCATCGGGATTGAAAATATGTCACGCATGAGCAAATCATATAATTGGTAAACCCGAGGTGAAATCATTGTGGAATGGAGTGAAGACATGCCAGACTTGTCATTGGCCTTACAGCCATTTTAATCTGGCATCTAGTCAATCTTAAAATCACGATTTACAAGTTCAAAGGAATGAGTCACATTATTAAATTAATACAACATGATGCTCCCAATTCCTGGGAAAAATATGAGGATAAAAGAGGTTCGATCTTCAACAGCGCAAATAAAAATAAAAAAATGTAATTGCCTTTTAACTTGATTACAATCCAATACGTGAAAACCTAATCTTCTGTGTATATGCGAAGAGAAGTGTTGGAACCAAAGCAGTTTAAAATGTCTCATCCTATATCGCAACGGAAACGATATCGCCACGAAGTAGGACATATTGCGCTGGCCCGACTGCACGGGTTCTAAGTGGGACACTGGCAGACTGAAATTAAAGAGAGGGCGACAGCAGTTGCATGCATGCACAAAACATTGAGGCCGGTTGCCTAGTCACAGCGGAACAAAGCGCTGCATCCTGGTCCCGCAGAGATGCTGACTCAGCCAAATCCCTCAATTGCAGCCTGCACTTGGCCTCCAGGAACACAATCTGACCCACATACAACTCCATGCGAAGTATCGTGCGGCAAGTCGAGCACAACACCTTTCCTAAAAGATCGATTGACACATGCTACCACCCCTTCAAAATCTGGAACTTTATTCAGCGGAATTCATTTACAAATGAAAATAATTTGAGGATTAACAGGAGTCTGTGTGACCACGTCGTTAAATCATCTCATTTGAACAGAATCGCTTTAATTTATCTTTGAATCCTTGCTGTTAATCGAGTAAATTGGCTTGATTTCAGCCCCAACGTACTGAATGTTTATCAAGCATCGGACAAGAAGGAGGAACAGGCCGTAAGCTTCCCGCCCGTGGCAAGTGACCGCACGGCAATCGCCTCCAATTAACCCGCTCCGAAAAGGAAAAATACTGCAAACAGACAAGGGCCTGGATCTTTTCTATTTAGAGGTGCACAGCCAAGGTTCTGCTATGACCTTTTTCTATTCATGTTGCACCTTAGAAGGCACCGCTTGTACAATGGCAATATCCCGGCGAGAGGTTAGGCACACTTAATGTGTTCTTCCCTTGAGAAAATATTTGCCCGCGCAGCACAGTTCAGGACATCTCGGTGAAAATGGTTGAAATTGCCTCAAACTGATGTTGAAGCCGTGGCCCCGGGATGAGCGTTTAAAAATGATTCTCACTTTGTTTTTGTATTTTTTTTTACAGGATTCAACGAGCAGTGTTTTGGGGAAACAGTTTTTGAAATGCACCAAAAGGAATTTTTTTTGTCTGGAACTGAAAACGAAAAACGGGGTAACCACGGCCAAAAACGAAACATTAGAAAAAAATAATACCGTTTAAAAAATAAATAATCTCCGCTGTATCATTTCTTTGCTTCCTTCTGAGGTTATTTCCTAAATGCTGAACCACTTTTCCACCAATTTTTTTTGAGCATCACAACACTAACTGAATTATGGGATAATCTTTTCCTTAACCTTGAATGACTCAAGGACCATTTCCTACAATTACATTTTTTCTGCTTGTCACAATAAATTAATTACATGATTTTTCGTTCAAAGCAAATTACTGGATTGGATTCAAATATGTTGCAAAACTTCAACTGGAAAATTAGACACGCATTTTACACTGGAAAAACCTCAGGCATGCCAACAAACAATATCACAAAACTATACATACCGTAATTTTCGGACTATAAATCGGGTTTTTTTTCATAGTTTGGGTGGGGGGGCGACTTATACTCAGGAGCGACTTGTATACATATATGGGTTTTTTTCACTTTTTTGGGCATTTTATGGCCGGTGCAACTTATACTCCGGTGCGACTTATAGTCCGGAAATTACGGTACTCACCAAAACAAAAGTAAAGTTAACATAACGTGCCAATTAATTGATAAAAGTCTTCCCGAGAAGCCTTCCGCGTGTAATATTGTTCTGAAGGACATCTTTGCTTCCTTTCAATCAATAATTCAAGGTGTTGTTGGAGCAGTGAGTAAACAGGATCCAGATCTAATCGGATAACTTGACCTCCATTATGACATCATGAAGGTCATCGATTGGCAGCGGACCATCGCCGTCTGCCGAGTACATTCGGCGGCGGCTCATTTTAACAAGCAACCTTACGTGGTTGTCGATGGAGAGCGTTTGAGTACCCGCAACTTCGAGAGATGGACACTCGGCGCTGTAGCTCGATCGAAACTATTTCAAGCGTGTTTTAAGAGCGCTCCTCGGCTAATGCAAAACATCAAACAGGTAATGAGTGACATCATATAAACACTTTAGGTAAGACGACTTGAACTGTTTTATTTCTTCGTCTGAAGCGCGGTCGCTTATGTGTACTTTTCCACGCCAGGTTGAATCAAAGTCCTCGAGGAAAAGGGTCATCTGGAGTCTGTAAGGGAAAAGTCGTCTTAATTGTGAAAACTAACACTAACAACCTGCGCTGTGTTCTCCGAGGCGAGCACGTCTGCTTCATTTTGTTGTCAAGTTGCAGGAAGACGCCGAGGAGAGAAACAACATGAACCTGTATCAGGGAAGATGGGCGATATTGTTAAGCGTTTGCCAGGCCGTGACGGAGAACAGAAGAGTCTGTGTGAGCTGCCTTTTATTCCGACCCCCCCCCCCTCCTGAATCCTATGAAAAATGAACAAGGCAAACAGAGATGGGGTTGATGCGCGGACCTTGCTCCTCTCTGACTAACCGCTACACGTCCAGTAGCATTACTTATTCATAAGGCATAGCGTGTAAGTGGCGGAGCGGCCTCGCTCGCTTCCCTCCGTGCCATAAGGGCACTTTCATCACAAGCCCTGTTTACATTTCCACCTCCATGAGAGGAACGATAACAAAAAGGGATCTCCAATAAGTTACAGTGTCCAGAGTTGCGGCTAGACGGCGATCATAATGAAGGCTACAAGTCATTGGCCCGAGCTGGTAATGTTCAAAGTTATTGCAGGAGACCAGTTGAATCTTTTTCACAAGGTCTCTGCATTGGTTGTAAAAATTTACAGAGCGAAAGAGGCGCAGCGTGATTTGATTTTATAGGATGGGGTTTTTTTTTCCAGGTCCGATACCGATTATTAGTGGTTGACCAATAATTGGATATCTGGGTCTGAAATTCATTATTTGGAAGAGGGATTATTGAATTTAATTTACAATTTAGCATATAGCAATTCCACTGAACCACTTTTTTATTAAAAAATAAAATAATGACTATTTAACAAAATTGCACAGTGAAAGTACTCTACAAGTATTTTACCCATGCCACAAAAATAAAATCTGATTGATTTATTAACATTAAAATTTCAGATTGGTGGACTATATTCTCATTAATCATGTGGATATAATTGACATAATTCAAACAAAACAATTTCCGCCAATTCCAGACACACCAGTCAAAACGGAAATATTGCAAACCTAATCACAAATTTCTCTATAAGGACGCTTTGAAGCCTTTCATTTAAAAAGCATTAGCATCAAAATAAGTGGGAGGATTCACTGTTCCAGAGTAAACAAAGCGCTGCGACAAGCTAATACCCTTTGCTATTGTTTTTTGAACACAAAGAAAAAGATGACAAATGGATTAAGAATGAACTGCCGGTGGCATTTTACATGAACTCTTCAAACCGTGCATGCCTATAATAATAATAGAAAAAGAAAATAATTTTACAATAAATTTGCCCTATGCAAAAATCGTAATGCAAGTTGCGGCCATGTTTTTGTGGTTCAATTAAAAAACAAAACGAACAATAAAGTACCGTATTTTCCGGACTATAAGGCGCACCTAAAAACCTAAAATGTTCTCAAAAGCCGACAGTGCGCCTTATAGTCCAATGCGCCTTATATATGGACCAAATTCCTAAATTTAAACTGGCCTGAAGCACTGTGTCATGAAATCAATCATAAGTGGCCCGCTGAAGACTATGAATCATGAATCAAAAAGACTATGGATCATTATTTTGTGATTAGAAAGTAGTTTGTTGCATCTGAAGTTAAAATAAAAAAGATAAAATGGAGAATGATTTGGATTAAAAATCTGACATGATGCATTAATGGTGCGCCTTATAAGTCCGGTGCGCCTTATATAAGGACAAAGTTTTAAAATGGGCCATTCATTGAAGGTGCGCCTTATAGTCCGGGAAATACGGTACACTATATTGTATCAAACCATAATCAAGTCAGACGGTGTCACAATTCATTAGCAGCCACTGTAATTCTTCGCCATGGTTCACATCAAGTCATGTTGAGCCACCTAACATGTTTTAGAATTGGAGTACCAGCCGGAGTCCCCAAATAAAGCCCGCAAAAGGGGAAACATGCAAAGCCTACACAGGAGGGCCCGAGCCAAGATTAGAACCCAGCGCTTGTCGACTGCGGTGGTTCGTATAAGGCGGCAGACGTTGTAACCGCAACTCCACCCTGCTGCCGACATTATTCCATTTTGCACGCGCGACATGTATTTTGAATTCGAAGAACTGCGCCGCCTATATTATTTCCCCACGTGTAAAAATGTTTTGGAATGAGAGCAACTTGGAAATGCTCACTGATCAACTTCAGAGCTTTCAATAAAGTTCCGAGTGAGCAGCATTGCTCCTTTAGGGTAATGTAGGTCACATTTTCCTCCAACGAGGCCAGACTGGCCCAATCTTTGGATGCCACTAAACACAGAGCTTGCACTACCTCATGGGATCCCACTCTGACAGATGTTGAGCCAGGGAAGCCTCAAACATCTTACCATACTGCATCACTGTCTGGAACCTCCATCCCTAGACCACGCCTCATAGACCCTGCCTCAGGCCAGACCAGAACTGTGATCTAAGCCAGACCTTTTTGACAAGTCCACCCTGCATCCTCATCAGATCTCTCTCTCTCTCAGCGCTGGAGTATTGAGAGGAGGCTTTGCTGCCCGCGTCCTTGCCACGGCCATCTGCTCGAGGAATGGTTGTGTGCATCTGCCAGTCAGCAAGCCGCTGTCGCAAAAGACAGCGCTGTCCAAAAAAACACTGTGCCGTGGCACGGATCCTTAACACGCTGTCACGGCGCCGTCCGGCGTGATTGATCTGCTCCATTTAGTTGGAGCAACCGAACCGGGAGGAGGCCTGGTCATTCTTTGGCCCCCTCGACTGCCCTCGCATTGCAATCGGCGGGACTTCCCAGCTAGAAAACCTGCCAGCTGGCCCGGAGTCTTAACATGCTTATCTATTTTGGTGCTTCAACCCTTAAGTGAGTCTGCATCATCATTTTGGATTTTGCAAAAAAAAAAAAACGTTTGTCGGTTCGGTTCTACGTCACAGCTTTTGGGAGACGATCAAAACCAACGACGGGAAAGCGACACGGGCCGATACGTTTTCGGTATTAGAAGTCATTTAAGGTCGACGTGATTTGTTGTCGTGGGTCTGACTTGCTTTCAAGCTTTAACGGCGACCAAAGAGGCAGCAGACCTTTTAGTTCCAGGCCACGAGTGAGAGGAGAAATGGACTGGCGAGCTGAGTGGTTGTTGGGAAACTTGCGTGTCCTCACGCTTCAATATTTTAAAAGACCTGAGCTTTTTTTTTTTTTTTTATCCAACTTTCAGGACATTCTTCGACTTTCACGACACTTTGGGCACTACCCGGGCTCCCATCCTACTCTCTCTACAGTTTGTCTGTTTGATCTTCAGACACAAAAATTGCAATTTCACATGAAGAGATCTAGTGAACTTTTTTTGGTCAACCTATCTTTCACCCGAACTAGAAGCCGCACTGCGGTGTGACAAGCAAAGCAAACTCTTGATCCGACTGAGGAAGTTGGAACGTGCGGCTGTGAGCCGTCCAAGGACCACCACCATGGGAATTTTACGCAAAGGCTTGGCTCGGACCATTGTGGGAGTGCAGTGACAGTTGGGGGACTTTTCTCATGTGAAAACGACCCAGTCATGCCATAGAAAAAACACAGCGCTCCAAACAAAGAGCAACCGTGACCTGATAATAGAGCACCCTGAGTTTGATCATTTTAAAAAGTACTGACAGAGCCCTCCTTTTTTTTTTTGGGTATTCATCTTGCAGTCGGGCTAATTAAGATTTTTTTTTCCCCCCCCTTCCAAATTCCCCTGAATATAATCACACGGGCAGCAAGGTAACACGAGCTCTTATTTTTCCTTCGCTGACGCTAACCATGCTGCAAAGTCCTTTTAAGCGCGTCTCCAATAGCGACATCTCATCACGGCAGAGTATAAAATGGTTCCCGAAGTTGAATGAGACTCAAACAAAAGCAGGAGGGAATTAGCGCATGTGAGGCACATTTCCAGAAAGTGTTTATGTTCTTCTTAAAGCCTTTCTCTGGCAGAAGCGATTACATGAACGTCTCCTACTTATTTGTTTTCATCTGAACATTTGGCTGAGGGGTTTATCCATCTTGACAAGCACATAATATGGCTTTTGGTGCTGTGAGGGGAAAAATGAGCCTGATTGGAGAAGAGAGAGAGAGAGCGAGAGAGAGAGAGAGAATGTTAAAACAGAGGCTCTGTGGTGCGGTTTTACCACTTTGCGTGCTCTCTCCTTCCTCTCCTTAACACCACGCAAAGATGTGTTGAAAGATCACAATAATCCCCTCGAAATGACATTAGGCCTTACTTTTTTTTTTTTTTCCTCTCTCTTTGAGTAGGTGGAATGTATCCGAGCCAAATTACCGAAGACACTCTAGGGTGTTGGGAGCGATGTGATAAACGCAAAGTTCCCAATGTAAATTTGATTAAGTCGAAAAAGTATAAATACGGCGTCTTTTCGGGATGCCGTGCTAAGCCAATTAGGGACAGTAAGTGAATTTGGGCTCATGGGATACTTTCTCAGTTGTCAACATTTTGAAGTTTGAAATGTTTTTTTACAGTTAACTTTTTTTTTGCACACTTAATTTTCCTGGAGATGCTTTCGGGTTCTTGAAACACAGAACAAACATGTCGAGCAGACCTTAGAAAAGAAAGAAATGTCCTCTGACACACCTTCTCAACCACTTGACCATTACTTGAAACACATTTCACATTCTAGAATGCAGACTTCTCCCTCCCGGCAAGTGAAGATTATAGAAAGAGCACCAAAGTGCTCATTTCTACCAGATCAAATGGGGAGCCGGCAAGGCTTAAGTGTACAGCTACTCAAAATAATAGACCGCCGACTTCTTATTTTTTTTTTTTCCTTTTACCGAGTCACCTGCCTAGCTTTGCGCCGAGCGAATGTCTGACACCGTTCTTGCAACAGGCCACACGGATTTGCGTGTGTTGCTTTGTGTTAGCTCATCCACTTCCCTTGCTGTGCAGACATGTTGGATAATTAGCCGCCTTATCAGCCTGGGACACGGCCATTCTCCTGACAGGTCATGCAGCCCAGGACCAGCAGGAGGTAAGGAGCAAAGGGGGTGCATGGGAGAGGGGGGTGATGATAAGGCCACACCAGGCGAGAGACAAGCACCAAAGAGCAAGTTGGAGAGAGGAAATGAAGGGAAGGAGTGAAAGATGGAATGGCGAGACAGAGAGAGGAGAAGATGGAGAGATGAAGCAGTTAAAAAGGGGGAGACAGTTAGGCCCCGCAAGGACAGAGCAGCTGCTCTGGCCTATCAGCTCTTCCATGAGATCTTGGCACTCATTAGCATAAATTCAAATGACAAATGTGGCCCGCTTTGGCAAAGACTAATTAATTCAGAGGGGGGAAACGCACCAGAGTAAGAATTCAAATCATTCAATGCCACGGGCGCGAACAAGTGTTAGGAGAGATGATTTGGTCCACTATTGTTTTGGGGAATTAGGACTGATCCCTAACATGACCTGATCAGTATTTGCACATTTTAAACAGTGTTTCGCAGGCGTTATAGTTTTTGGATTGAATTCAGTAGATTTCCTCGCATATAGAAACACTCGTGACTTCTAATAAGAGGAACAATAGGCTGGAAAAGATTGTGACCGCTCCTGAGGAGCAGCAGGGATAGGATAAGTGCGCCCCCTTGTGTTCGAAAGCGCAATTACTTCTCTTGCCCCTGCTTCATATTGATTTCATTTGAGCACTCATTGCAGACCAGTGCAACCACGAGGTCACATACAAGCAAATAAATATATATAGATTGATGTTGATCATAATGTACAACATTCATAGGCATATTATTATTAACAAAAACTATTTTAATTACTTGAGTAGGAAACAAGGGATTAGAACAATATACATTTTAGTCATTAGCCATATTATTATTCATAAAAAAAACTATTTTAGTTACTAGAGTAGGAAACTAGAGATTAGAACAATGTAAATTTGCCATTCATTTCATGTGATGTCAGTACCAGTGGTATCGGTGCTTGGTATCGGTGACGACATAACAATTGAGTCCTACGGGATCAGTCTGAAAAAAAGTGGGATTGAATATCCCTACTACAAAAAAGTCCCAAACGATCCATTTGAATAAAATTATAAATGTCAAGATTCCGTTCCAATTTATGTAATCTTTGTTTCCTCTTTGCAGCCGAGTTCCAACATCTGGCCCTCATCACGCTCAGGCGTTCCTGGTAACTATGCAGAAGCGTGCTTCCATTCCATCCCTCAGCGTCTCTTCACTGGTCCAAAAAAAAGGCACCAAGCTCAACCAGGTGCAACCGTTTGCAACAGCTAACCCCTCCGTTAAAGAGTTGAACAGTTGCCCGAGAGCCCTCCCAGCTAAACCAGGCTTTTCCTGCGCCATAATTACATCAAAACAGAACATGTTGTGCAGTGTGAGGACTATTTATACATCCCAATCCTGAGAGCCAGCTTTCGCTGCTTCTGTTTCCAAGGAACATCTTTCCGTGCAAGGAGTAAAGCGGTGGCGGTTAGCAGGAGTCGTGCGATTCTCCAGGTGGCATGAGTGGGGGCGGTGCTGCCATTGCCCATTACCAATTATCCCCAGACTCCTTTACACCTGAAAAAAGCATTAGGACTCACTGGACATATGTGGACCCCTTTTGGTCTTGACAGCAATGGACGGTTTAAGGGATTTGAAGGCAAGCCCTGGGCCGGCCAGTCAACCGCTGTTTGAAAAAGCCACAACTATTAAAGGGCTACTATTCCTATCTTCTGGACAATTTCCATACTAGAAGAGTTCTCTGTTCAAAACGACAACACGTTCCTTGTTGCAAAGATCACAAAACCGTGCAATGTTCCGAGCGCTGATGGGCAATTACACTGCAGACGGAGTCATTTATTTATCTTAGACCAGAGCTACCATGGCAATGACATTTGTCACATTGGTAGCAGCACGCTGTGATTGAAGTAAAGCGTCTAAATGGACACGCTTGCCAAGTGAAATAAGTCTTGGGGTTCTTTTGTCGCTGCAGCAGCAATTCACCAACAAAGGGGTTCTAATGAAAACATTAAGGGAATATTAAAAGTTTAGTTTTGCAGATATGGCCTGGTGGGGGTCGAGGGCAGACATGAAGTGACTACAACAAATTTCTATTATGAGAAGACCTCTTTTTATTAAACAAGACTGGAGTCAAATTACAGCCCTCATGCCAAACTCTAAAAAGTGATTTCCCCACTCAAGTAAAATACTGCATGACGTTAGACGTCCTCATTGTATAATTAGTATCACTACACGACTGTTTCTAACATCACGATCATGTCTTTAAAAAAATAACAAGCTGCCAAAATATGAGCTGCATTGAAACGTCAGCTGATCCTACGAATCTTAAAGGCCAATTTATCATCACTTTTTTTCTTTTTAACAATACGTTGCAAACGCTTTGCACCTTCAGCAATTCAATTTATTGCATATGCGTGAAAAACGTAGAATTAATACGAAACAAAGCTCACCTTCCATGACGAGCTCCATTTCTGCAGCGACGTTGACAAAAACGCAATAATAATCATCATAATTAACGATAGCGTTAACTTGATTTACTATTCGCACATAGGGCTGTGACGCGTAACGCTGCACTGTAACTTTTAAGAAGCGTTACACAGCAATCCGTTCGCTTTAGTACCACGAGCGTCCCCAAAAACACAGCTCACGTTACTGTCAATTACGTCACGTGACCACTGCTTCTCGGTTGTCACAACTTCCATTTATTTGTGACATTTATTTGACTTGTATGAGAATAAACAGAAAATGAGTCAGAGAAAATGTTACAGGTGGTATTCCATCTACATATATCATTTTATATCTGGATCAAGCTTTGTTCATGAACTGAAACGTTTTATACATTTTAATGGAAGATTATATGTTGCTTTCCTTACAAATACAATATATTCTGCTTGAAGCGACTTGCACATATGACGCCAGACAACCTAAAAGAGTGAAAGACTCATTTGAAGCACTTGCTGTCACAAATGCAGCCGGTTCAATTGTATATAAATGTGTCACTTTAGGCAACGTGCCACTCTAAAACACAAACGAGCTCTTAGAACCTCTCCTGTTCTTTGTGGTAGCACCCGAGGCAGCACAGAAAGCTACCAACCCACTATTCATGGCGGTGCACAAAAAAAAGACAATTATGCAGCACTTTTACAAGTTTGACGGAACAGAACAATTCTGCAGACTGATGAAAAGTTTCATATTCTCCTCAGTTTGGACTGCTCCAGTGTGGCCTCTGCAGGTATGCTGTACTGCTGACACACATAGAGCAAAGGAGTCGAGGAATCAAGGGAGGGAATGGTTTCACGATGACTCTTCGGATTAGTCTATTTGCAATGGGCATCGTCTGCTATCACTCTGACATGGTGTTGCTCTTGCCTTTGGCAGGCGTCCATCCCTTCAGATTGACACCCCCCGGGAAACTCACACATGGTATAGCATGCAAAACACACGCACATCTTGCATTTAACTTGCCTTCCTCCGACCTCGCCGTTGCGTCTGACACGGCACCCATGATCCTTTGCCTGGCGGGCTGTGAGCTGTCAGACTGACAGCGATGAGGAGGCTGACATGTGACGCCGCCAGACGGGATCAAATGTGTCATCGTCTTCTCAAACAAAGGAAGAGGAAAAAACATTCCTTTCCAAGCAGTGAGAAAATGTATACTTGGAACATCCTAGCCAAGTCAGTGTTTTTTGTGTTTAATTACTTTCACCATTCTTTTTGAAACAAGGATGATTTTAATATACTACCGTAATTTTCGGACTATAAGTCCCACCGGAGTATAGGTTGCACCAGCCATAAAATGCCCAAAAAAGTGAAAAAAAACATATATATGTATATAAGTCGCTCCTGAGTATAAGTCGCCCCCCCCCACCCAAACTATGAAAAAAAACCGCGACTTATAGTCCGAAAATTACGGTACATGTTCATTCCTTCCATAACATTCATTTTTATTTGACTGTACTTGAAATATGTTACAACCAAACATAACACACGTCCCATTGATTCATTCCAAAAAGTCATTTGTACAAAGACCTCCCCCTTCGTAGGCTTCCTGCCATCTGCCGCTGAGTAAATAAATGCCCCGAGTCACTATTTGCGGGAATCCATTATACTCAAAAGTGTTGAAGTTCCAGTAGCGCAGTCCAACCTGTCCTAGAGTGTCCATGCTGCTCTGCTCGCAGACCACACATCCCCACGTCAGCTCTTTATTGTTCCTTCCACTGTGGTAATGGAAACAGTCAATGTGGCATAGAGGAAAGGAAGTGGTGGCCAAGGGCTGTGCACGGGCCCCGGCCGGGCCCTCCATGGTCCCTCCACGGTTGGCATCTCATTACTCTTTTTTTTTTTTTTTACTCAGACACAACCTGTCTCTCTCTCGCTGACACACACGCACATACCCACACACGCCATTATGAGGTAGGAAAGCCGCAGTGTAGTGAAAACACACGTCGCCTCGACATCCTTTCAAATGGAAGGAAATCATGGACATGTAGAAGCATACTTGAGGTTTGTGAAGAATCGGGATGGCCTCATCTCGGAGTAACACGACGCTGCTTATATTAAAAAGTCCATCTGGAAGCCATTTGCAGAGCTTGTGCATACACATCCAAATCAAAGCAACTCCAGTCTGGGCGCTAATGAGGGTGACCATGCCGTTGTTATCCAAGTTTAGGTAAAAGGCGGGGCTTCATGCACACTCGCACAGGGGGGTCCAGGGTTAGTATCGTTCCGATCTATTTCAGCTCCTTTTCACCTTTGAATCACAGCTACCGGTTGAGCTAACTAAGATTTGAAAAGGTTGACCTGTGTTGACTGTGAAATTTCAAACATCACCTCATGACGACACGTCAACACACGATAGGCAAAGTGTTTATTGCGCCGTGTTTCATTTTCATACTTCCTAACTGTGGGAATGTAGATGTCAAGGCCATAATTGTGCGAGCTGCCCTTGATTGCGTGTTTGTGCATCTGTGTGTGTACTTGTGGGCTCCTGCGCTATCAGTCTTGGTCAGGTCTCCACCCGACTGCGTGGAGGTTTGTCTCCCCGTGTTGTTGCAGCCTGTGTAATCAGGGTATTAATTATTAGCTGTTTGCGCTCTGTCATCCGCCTCCCCCGGGGCGGGCGGGGCAACCTGCCTGCGCTGCCAAAGGCTTGCCTTGCATGTCTTATCCACTATAAATCGACACGATTAACATCTATTTCACCACCACAGCGTCTTAAAACCAAGCACGTTTCTTAATACAATTACAATTGATTGAAGTACGAAATGCAATGCGTGAAATTGTGCGCAAACAGTGAGAGATGGAGATTAATGAACGACAAGCTAATTCCGGTTCGTACGTCACAGGAAAGCGTAGCGATCCCGAGACACCGTGCAAATATGTCATTGGAGGTAATGATTCTCAAAGCGTGCAAAGGGATCAATGTCCGAGTACAGTTTAGTTGTATTTAACTTTAAAGGTCAAAGCATTTGGAGTGTTTAAAAACGATTTGTTTTGAAACATTTACCGTATTTTCCGGACTATAAGGCACACCTAAAAACCTAAAATTTTCTCAAAAGCTTACAGTGCGCCTTATAGTCCAGTGCGCCTTATATATGGACCCAATTCCTAAATTTAAACTGGCCCAAAGCATTGTGTCATGAAATCAATCATAAGTGGCCCACTGAAGACTATGAATCATGAATCAAAAAGACTATGGATGATTATTTTGTGATTATAAAGTAATTTGTTGCGTCTGAAGTTAGAATAAAAAAGATAAAATGGAGAATGATTTGATTTGGATTAAAAATCTGACATGATGCATTAATGGTGCGCCTTATAGTCCGGTGCGCCTTATATAAGGACAAAGTTTTAAAATGGGCCATTCGTTGAAGGTGCGCCTTATAGTCCGGTGCGCCTTATAGTCCGGAAAATACGGTACTTGATTTCAGGACAACTTTAATGTACGTAAGGAGAACTTTTTTTCTCTGCATTTCGTAAAAAAAATAAAATAAAAAATTCAATGTCCACACACTGTATACTGTATAGACAGCCTGAGGTCATTCAGTACAATCATAAAAAAATAAATAAAACAATGTGTCCCCATGGGCGTTGGTTAAATGGTGTGAGAAAAGATGTCTCACATTATCCGCGTGTCCTCGGGCAAGGCTGTGAATGAGACTCAAGCCAACCTCATCCCGTGTGTCCTTTTCCCGCACCCCCGGTGGCGTACGGCCATCATTCACTGACGCACGCCTGTTTCTGTTCATTTGTCTCCCTCGAATGGCACCCTCGGCATTGCCCCTTCGGATGTACTTGTGAAATGAATTGTCTCGGAGAAAGTCACAGCATCGGGCGGCCATTGTGATGCCACAGGCAGCAGGAGATGTGTGAGGTTTGCTTAGTGTGTCACAAGGAGGACAGGGATGATTAACCCTGTTGGTCTTTAAGGGAAGACAATTTGCAAAACCTGTACTCACGTTTGCATGTGGATTTTGACTTAACCTTCAATTCTTCAAGCTTTAATTTAGCTGGATGCACAGTGAGTCGTATTTTTTTTATATTGGGATGAAAGTATGCTGACTTGCCATTTTCACACAGACATTTAAAGCAACAGTGACATCTAGAGGTATCAAAAAACACAGCTGGTTTATGAAACATATTTGAAGCTTCATTTGCCCGTCACTTTTTAAGTTAGGGTTGAAAGCCATTTAGAAAAAAAAACGTTGTTGGCTTTCAGCGGTCATCTTTCACAAGCCATTCAAATTCAGCGACTGTCGTTAAGATGAAAACATTTCAGAAAAAACATTTGTCACTTTACTCAATAAAAACAACACAAAATCCAGGAAAGCTGAACAGACATTTTGTTTTGTTTTTTGTGGAACCCTTTCTCAGAGGAGCAACATTTCACCATCTAGGATAAAGGGGGATGTCGATGGATTCAGCGCAAAGAAAGAAAAAAAAGTTTGTTTTCATCTTTGGAATCGGGAAAATAAATCATTTGTACAGTCTGTTGTATTAATTAACAACTCCCAATGTTCCCCTGTGGTTACCAACTGCTTTGAAGATTCCTCCACAATAGAAGGAGAGACTTAACCATGTATGCACGAAGGGGGGGATGAAATCCTGTGATTGGATCACAATGCCACATGTTGGCTGATTGCAAGTGCAGCAATTGTGTTGTTTTAAAAAAAAAAAAAGCCTCTCGGGAATCCGAAGACGCTGCCAAACAGTGTTCACCGTGGACTAGTAAAAGGAGATTTTTCTTCTTCGCTTGAAGATAGCGAGATATTCTAATCCTCTGTTCATTGTCAGAGTTGTGTGAGAGCGGCCGAGGATAATGGCGTGTTTGATGGCGATGGAGGGGGAAAGGGAGCTTTGCCAACGAGGCCTTCGTAAGTTAATGGGCCGGTTTTGATGCTGACAGTAAAAATCTTGGCCATGTGCGGCGTTATCTAATTCCACCGTTTTGAAGATAATCTTGAAACGCAACGTGAAGAAACAAGAGAGACGTCTAACGGCAAAGGTTTGATCCAGCCATAAACCACGCGGAATTAAAGCAGATTTGTGTCGAGGAGGCACGATAGCTTGGACGATCTTCTTCTCGGGATGAATGTTACATAGCCTTGAGAGGATGTCAAAAGTAAACAAACTCGCTGGTGGATTTTTTTGCAGCGGCATGACTTGAAAAGCAGCTCCTATTGGCTGGGTAATCTTTGATCCGCCGGCTGACATGTTGCCTGAGGTAAACATTGCCCCGGCACAACAACGAGCCGGAAAGAAAATGAGATCAAATTTTCTCAGCGAGCACAGGTGCCTGCCAACCTTTACTCCGGCAAAGGCAAAGAACAAAACAGGAACTTGGTAGGTATTTTAAGAATAGTATGTTATAGTGCCAAACAACAGCCAAGTAGAGTAGGAACTGGAAATCCAACAAGACTTTGCATCGGTGGGTGGGAAAGTGCGGCCCCCGCTTCCTCAACGACTAAGGAAGTGGGGTAAAATATTGAAGGCGCTGGCCAAATAAAAAAAAACAAAAAAACAGCAAAGACAGGATGAGCACTGCATGCTGTTACCGTAATTCTCGGACTATAAATCGCGTTTTTTTTTCATAGTTTGGGTGGGGGGGCGACTTATACTCAGGAGCGACTTATATACATATATACACTACCGTTCAAAAGTTTGGGGTCACAAAATTGTTTGGGTGACCCCAAACTTTTGAACGGTAGTGTATATATTTATTTAGATAATTATTTATAGATTATATATATAATCTTCTGTGTAAAAAATCTGATAATATATATGTATACTTATATTCATAGATGATATATAATCTTATACAAATATAAGATATAATTTATAATATTTAATTCATAATATTTTATTATAATAATATTTACACTACCGTTCAAAAGTTTGGGGTCACCCAAACAATTTTGTGACCCCAAACTTTTGAACGGTAGTGTATGTTTTTTTTCACTTTTTGGGCATTTTTCGGCTGGTGCGACTTATACTCCGGTGCGACTTATAGTCCGAAAATTACGGTATAAGATGGCGACGACACTTCTACCAAACACAATTAATCACCAAAAGTTGTAGCAAAACATCACAAAGGCAACGACAGGCCGGGCTTGACGAGCGGCAAAGAGAAGGAGGTTGCATCCGAAATGGGAGCTAAGAATAGTCCGCGCTTGTGTGTACATACGTGTTTGGTGTGTGTTCTGCTTATCCTTTCCCTTGAGAGTATCTTGGAGGTCTGTTGGAGAGCAGAGACGCAGCCACGAGCCATCAGCAGCCAGGTCAGATTAGGTCGCTGTCGTTGGCCTTTGTGCTGATAAACACGGCAATGAGTGGCACCTCCCAACCACCGCTTCACCCCGGTCATCCCACACTTGTCAGTCGTCCACCGCTCTGATAGGCTTTGACAGTTAAGTAAGAGATAAAGGGGAAAGTCAGAGCTGTGTGTGTGTGGTTTTGTTGAAGGGGTTTTGTAACAGATGAGGGTCACACAATGAAGCAAGAGCCCTCGGACAAAGGGGAAGGGGAAATTGACTGGCACATTAGTCGGTGTCTTCCTATCAGTGGCTTTAATGAGAAGAGACAAGGGATCTCTTGGTTGTAGGGATGACCATGGGAAGATGGACGCGGAGGAGCAGGACACAGCTGCCCGTTTGTTTTCTTTGTCTTAATGTCCCCCCCCCCCCCCCCCCCTCGCTCTGTTGTCTTAAACGGAACAAATGGAAACCGGTTCTCACTTAAAATACAAAAATGATGTCTTGCTACCTTGATTATATTTACATAGTGTGGCCCAGGGGTGTAAAACTCCTTTTTGTCGCAGGCCGCATTGTAGTTTAGTTTCCCTCCGAGGGAATACATTATGGAGTCAGGTCTGAGAGTACCGTAATTTTCGGACTCTAAGTCGCGTTTTTTTTTTTCATAGTTTGGGTGGGGGGGGGGGGGTTGCGTGGGGCGACTTATACTCAGGAGCGACTTATATACATATATATGTTTTTTTTTCACTTTTTTGGGCATTTTATGGCTGGTGCGACTTATACTCCGGTGCGACTTATAGTCTGAAAATTACGGTAGTTTTGAAATCAGACGGGTACATTTTTTTCCAACCGTTTAAAAAAGATGAACAGTAACAAAACTTGCTATTTTTAAAAAGTGAAGACAATTTGTAATTTTAGTAATGACACAAAGTTGAAGCAAAAATTTGTCTTTGCGGGCCACATAAAATGACGTGGCGGGCAGTATCTGGCCCCCGGGCCTTGACTTTGACACCTATGGAAGGGCGTTCTCCAGTTGCCCAGAAATGTTGATATATCGCGTATAAAATTGTTCGCAATCCTTGTTAAAAATAACGTGGCAAAAACATTTCCCCCCCCCCAATCATGAGAATTTTTCTGCGTTCCGCCCAATTAGTATTTAATATAAAGCGCATCACCTTTTCACAGTCATCACTGATGATTAGCCTTGCGGAATAAGCGTGACAGAATAGTCAGCTTGAAAGATGTATTCAGTGTGTCAACAAGTATCATTTCAAGCAGGATGAGCCCCATGTCAAACATCGACTTTCTCTTCCAACACAAGCGCATCTGCTAACACTCTTATTGAACTGGCAGCACAGGAGCGTAACCTACACCCCTCGACGTCCTAGAAATGTGAAAATTGTATGCTTAAGAAATATTAACGTCACATTCAATCAATCATTATTACCCGAGTTGGGTGGGATCCTATTTGAAGTGTAGCGGAATTAGCCATTTTTAGCTTAAAGACTGTCTGGATGTACCACTTCTAAAGTGTGCCTAACAAAAAGAATCCTTTATTGCTTGTCAAAATATTGGACTTATTTTGTCCTGAGGAAATGTGTTCAATTCAGGGTGACATCAGGTATATTGGAAAAGCCGTTGTCTCCCCCTATCGGCAGGATTGAAAAACTACACCCAGAAAAGATAGCCAAAGTACTCGCAATTTGTACTTGAATACTTAATAATAGAAGTACGAGTATGTACAGAGGTTTTTATTAATAACTGTTTTGTTCTTGACTTGCAATATTTACTCCTGTATGAAAATGTTTCACACCAGTCACAAACCAATTTGTATTTTCACGTGTATAATTATTTGTCCAAATGCAGGGTGTCCTTAATGAAGTTATTATTGCTTGATACAGAAAAATATACACTTCTAATAAAGGATGGTAGAGGAACATACAATTGTTAACCCAATTGTTTAAAGAGACTATTTTTGTAAGTTTCACGTAAATAAGAAAATATCCATACAACATATAACACACAACCCCGGAAATGAGATATTTGTTGTTGCTATACATTCTTATATACAAGGTATAATTATATTTAAGCCGATTAAAATCTGAAGATGTTTTTCTGTGTATCGTGGCTGTGTCACATGACTTAATTAAAATCCAGGGGGGGAACAAGAGAAGACAACTTAATCAAACAATATAAGTATAGACATCACCATGACAACAAAGCACAGTATAGTCTCCGAGATTGATACGAAGCAAACACGGAGCCTTTCAACTCTGCTGCTGTGTTCCGCGGCAGTTAATCAAGAAATGAAAGAATATCAGGAACAAATATGTCTCGGGAAAGTTGAGGAGATGATTATAAGTTGAGGTCTATGTGTATATCTTGATTATACGGTTTAATTATGAGCAGTGAAGTAAGTTTTCGGAATGAGAACTCAAGGCTTTTTTTTTTTATGTTTGACGCAACAAGAAAACATACACACACACACAAAACAAAATCTGTGTTTGTGACAAGGAAGTTTGTGATCATTTGTCATTTTTATGTAGCGTGATCCCGCCTTCCAACATTCCTTCAGTAACTCCTGAGGAGATAAGTTATTTTGGTCCCCAGTAAAAACGGCTTGTTTTGTTATGAGCTTGTGGAGTTATATTTAATGTGTGAAACTATTGTATATTTATTTTGACAACACAATCATCCAAAGACAGAGGTGCAGTCTTAAGGGATGACGGCGTCCCTGAGAGTGCGAGCGTGCCTATGTGCTATATGGTCTCCACATAATTGGCGGGGAACAAGCCTTGGCGTCCATCTTTGCTCCACCCCCTCCACCAAGCTTTATCCACCGTTTCCACGTCCCGGATGATGTCACCAGGTTCAAAGGAGATCTCGGATTCGTCCTCTGTGCAAACCGCAAGATAATATGCTGTGAAAACCCGCTAATCGCACAGTCATTATGGTAAGTGGAGACACTTTATGTGCTCAGGAGAGATTATCCCCTAAATGGCATTTTACCTGCTTGGTAGTCGTACAGAGCTCTGACGCATATTTGTTGCTCAGCTAATACGGGTACCTTGAGTGGAGAGGGCAAAGAAAATCATACTGGAATTAAAAAATAAAAACAACTGTGAAATATTATATTATTAGAGAAGAGAGAAATTCATTTTATTCGTTCCGTGACCAGGCTCAGAATTCAAAATATACACTACCGTTCAAAAGTTTGGGGTCACAAAATTGTTTGGATGACCCCAAACTTTTGAACAGTAGTGTAAATATTATTATAATAAAATATTATGAATTAAATATTATAAATTATATTTTATATTTGTATAAGATTATATATAATCTATGAATATAAGTATACATATATATTATAAGATTTTTTACACAGAAGATTATATATGTAATCTATAAATAATTATCTAAATAAATATATACACTACCGTTCAAAAGTTTGGGGTCACCCAAACAATTTTGTGACCCCAAACTTTTGAACGGTAGTGTATAAATCGTCGTTCCCCATTAAAACGAATGGAGACGCCATTAATCTGTTCCAGCCTTCCCTACAAATTCACCAAAAGTGTAATCTGACAACATTTTGCATTTTAACATTATGTGAGCATTAATACGAGATGTAAAGATATTCATTCCATGTGTCATTTTTTTTTTTTTTTAATGTACTCTGGTGCTTGGAATGCCAACCTCAAACGGGACGAACTATGCAAAGACAAAACGTGATGCAACATTTTTTTGGTCTGTTGTCCACACATAAGAGTAAAAAAAAAAAAGCCTTTTCTGCAGATAAATGTTTAACACGGGCAACAGTTTGTCACTGCTCTATTTACAGTATCCATATTATTAAGTCTGTTCCTCCACTTCCCTTTCCCTTCTGCTCCAACTTACAACCACTGATTTACTCTCCGGCGAACCACGAGTACATTCATCAGCAGAGCAAATCTGATCCAGATCCATCCAAATATTACTTTGCATACAATTAAGGTGACCAGCGGTTTATGGGAATGACTAAGCCTGTTCTCAAAGGAGACTTTATTAGTACGCATGTTGGTCACATCTGGAACCGAATGGGCTGAGCAAGGCTGCAGGAATGTCACAATTATGGTGTGACAGGTGGAAAGGGAACCGCAAAAGCGGGAGGAAACTTCAGATTTTACAGGGAAAATAATTAAAAGTCGCAATCGGACTGAAAAAGAAACATAAGAATTAAATTGCTTTGACCTTTTTTTAAAAACTTCATCTGTAGCTTTCTCACAGCAGCAGCAACAGTTTGAAAAGAGCATTTGCTGCCATCTAGAGGATGAATGTGAAATGGACCTTTTTTTGGGTCAGGAAATGTCAGTGCGTTACCTCTCGTCCATTTTCCGATATCTCATTGTCTTCGTTGATGTCGTCGCTCTCTGCTGCGTTGTGAAGGTCGTAAGAGCCGCTCAGTTCCGGTGAGCTGATTTCAGCATCGGACGGGCTCAAAGATCTCCCTGAAGAAAACATCAGAGTCAGAATCACGCTTGAAGTTGAACGTTTTTCCACTGGTTGTTCAAACCCACCTATGCCATTTTCTTCTTCTTCATGCGTGAACCCGTTGCTTGGTAGGATCACCGTCTCAAGCTTGATGCTTTGACAAATGCCCTCCTCGTCTGAAATGATGATTCGACCTTGAAGTCATATTTTTTTCAACACTGATAACGGAAAAGTACCTGGAGGTTCGGGCGTTTGGTCCTTTTCCGAAAGATCTCCAAGATCTGGGCTGTGAATGTCCTCAAATTGGTCATTGTGCTCTTTCTCTTCATTGACTTCCTCTTCATTGTCCCACACCTCCTCAGTTTTGTCCTCTGAGGTCACATGCTCAACTTCTTGCTCTGATTCTTCTTCCTCCTCCTGCTGCACCATCTGCTCCTCCTTCACCTGCTCCTCTGACTCAACCCGGGCTGGTTCCTCAGTGGACGCACAAGGTTGTTCTTGCACACCAGCTTCCTCTTCTTGCTTCTTCTCTTCCGCTTCATTCACCAGCACATCTTCTACATGCTCCTCTTCATCATCCTCCTCTTCATCCATCTCCTCGACGTCATCTTCCTCCTCGTCCACTTCCAGCAGGACGGCTTGTGCCTTGTAGCCAGTGTCGGTATGCACAAACATGGTTGCGTGGAGGTCTGCAACAACGACAGGGACAAATTTAACTTTCGTAAGGAGAGAAAAGGTCGAGATGGCATCAAAGCGGATAAAGGGATCTACTTTAAGTTTGAAGATCTTTTTTTTTTAATTGTGCCTGGCCTGTAGCAATATGGCTCCGTGTAGCAGAGCTCTGATTCACTTTGTTGGCAGTGTTAACTGTCTGGAATGTTGCGGATTTGACTTTGGCACAAGCATCCATGTAACTTCAATCTTTAATTTCTGACAGACAAAAATAGATGACATGATTCTCGCGATGGGGGGGGAAGTGATTTGCTCCAAAAAATAAAAATAAAAAGCGTCGTGGAAAGTTTATTTATACAATCGGCACCTTACCCGTGTTAAACTGCGGTATCTCGGGGAGAGGAGATGAGGGCGGCTGTGGAGGAGGACCTTCGAAGTAAAACGTGGAGAACTCTGGCTGCACCGGCGTGTTTGGGGGTGAGGATGGCAGAGCCCCGGGGAGTGACTCAGTAGGGATGCTTGTTTGCAAGCCGAAGAATGAGGAGGCTTCCAGATGAATGGAGGTTGGCGGCGGCGCAGAGGGCTCTGCGGGTGACGGAGCTTCCGTTTCAACAACAGGGTGCCGGCTGGCAGGGGGCACGGCAGGCGCTGCGGTTGAAATCGGCGGGGCGTTGCCAAATGGGGACGTGGCCGGTGACACGGGCGAGACTTTGGTCCTGGTAGGAGAGGCGGCAGGACGGAAAAAGGGGCTGGTGGGAGGAGATGCGGCGCGGGGGAAGGGGGAAACCAGAGGCGATCTGAGCGGGGAGGACGGCGTGCTGTCTTCTGCTTTCGAGAAGATGAAAGCCGTGTCGGTCAGGCTGCGCTGGTATCGTCGGAACGGTTTGCCTGGAAGGAACAGAAAGGTTCACCTCGTAGACTGACGGTTTGGTATCGACCACTTATCTCATGCTTAGAGCGCCACTGCCACCTACTGGAGTGGATGTGCAATTACATTTTATTTTAGTACGGGAAAAAAAAAAAAAAACGTTGGGGTCACACAAACCAATACTTGAGAAGGACTGATAGATACCAGCACGTGAAGATCCGGGGCTTGTTGGACTTTTGGATGACGAAGACGACAGCTGCCTGAAGAACTCTCGCGGGTTCATGGAGCGCTGGGACACTAACACCGCCGCCTCCTACAAATACGTAAGATGTCACCGACATTGAGCATTTAATAGATTGACGCTGTTGACTTACAGCAGCCATCTCTATTGATTCGCTCCTTTTCAGACGAGCCCTCATGTCCTCCTCGTGCTCTCTCTGCTGTCGTTCCTGTCGGCATGGACACGAGTCTTTTGAGATACTGAACACTTTTGGCAAATAGTGACAAATTCGTAAAAAAAAAGTCGTAATTACAGTAAATATTTGTACGAAAAACTTTTCTCGGCCACAAACACAAAGCAATTGATAAAAGAAAAAACTTTTATTCACCCATTGAAATTTCTCCTTTCTACGAAGTTTCTCCTCTTGTTCCGCCTGCTTTCGTCTGCATGACAGTCCAAATAAAATAAGTTTGACATTTGAAGTGTGTGGAGTCACAAAAAAATAATCAGAGGAGACGGGCCTCCTTTTCACCTTTGCTCCTCTATCATGCGTAGTTTCTCATTCATTTTTCGATCTCTCTCCTCCGATTCCTTGCGTTCCTTCAAAACCCGCTCTCTTTCCAGCCGCCGTCTCTCGTCAACAGCTCGTCTCCTCTCCTCTTCTTTCCTCAGTTCTTCCTCTCGCTGATGAAATGGAGACAAATTCTAAACGCGCTGCTCGTATGATGATTTTGTCGTTAGGTAAAGAAAGTAGGAGAAAAAGGCAACCTCTGCACGTGCCCAAAAAGAATCTCTGTTGATGAGTCTCATCTCCATTGCAGCATTGGTCTTCCTGTAGTTTGTACCCTTAAGAGTGAAAATAAAATTCATTTTGGGATGGAATTACTGAAATAATGTTCCTATGATCTTCAAATGTATCTAGACAGATCTGTCCACCATTCAAATGATTTAAAAATTAAGTCTCTGACCCCATCTAGCGGTCACAAGGAGGATTGCCATCTACTCACAACTAAATCCTCCTTTTCTGAGATCCTGGAGCTCTTCTTGGCCCACTGAGGATGAGCTTGGGTCTTGCTGAGCTCGGCGCTTATCTTCTCCTCTGTCACGTCATCTGCTTTGTGCGCACTAATGAAGACGTGCGCCTCCTGCATGGGAGAGGACGCCAATTAGGCTATGACAAATGCGAAGAGAATGGTCGCTCGTGCAGGCACACCACAGTCCCATAACAAGAGAGCAAATAAGGGGCCTCTGGTGGTTTTCACTTGGACGGATCGAAAGTTATGCAAACTCGGGGCCAAAGTGTTGCGCAACTGAGGATGGAGTGAGAGGGAAAATAAAGTCTTCCTCAGCTGTGAGGATGTTTACACATAGTAGAGGGGAGTCATTGACGATAAGCCTCATGTAGGACTTAGGGTTGCTTCAGAAGACTCTGATGAATATTCCTATCTTCAAAAGGGTTTAAAAGAAATCCCTGGAAAAATCTGAAGTCAATTTTCTGGATGGTGGGGGGGAGTCCGAGGATATTTTAGGGGGGGCAGTGCCCTCGCGACCCCTCTTCTAGCTCCGCCAGTGACGGGAAGTGTTAAAAAAAAGCATTTTTAAGTTTTGCTCAGACAAGTGAAAAACTTTTAGATGTTACCTGTCTGAACAAAAGAACTGCCTTATATAATTTACGTGATGAATCTTATCCAAATCACAGAAGATGGCTTTTGTAAATTGTACGCTTGCATGACGCTATTTACAACATTGCCAGCACTGATAATAAAAGGTTTTATGATTAGGATGGTTTTACCACTAGTAAAAGTACTTCCTGCTTGCTTCTTATCTACAATACTGGCACTGAGTACAAAATCTCCCGCGGCACCTAAAGAAAAAAAAAAAAACAGAGGCTTCGTGCCACGCTGCGATAATGTAGCTATAATAAAGTCAAAGAAAAATGTTATGAAAATATTCAACTTGTCCCATGTGCTCATTTTCTGTTTCTTTAGCCTTTTTGTATCGCCCTTTTTCATCTCCAAGCCTGGTGCCTGGATTGTGTCTGTTCTTTGGTTCGAAACATGCAACAATACAAACATCTGCAGTCTATTCATATGTTAGCCTTCACTGCAGCAGAGTATGGAACACACCCAGGACTCGCCTTGACACAACTCCCCCCTTTGGCCGGCCGAGACACGCCGTATCCAAAGAAAGAAAGGAAGATGGAAAGAAAGATTTCAGATGGAATGGCGAGCAGACCTGAAAAATGTCTCCAAAACCTAATCGTCCAAAAAAAAAAAAAAAAAAATCGGTTTCATTTTTGATGAAAAAACTAGATTACAATATTTGAATATTGATTACCATGGTGGTCCTTGGATTGATTTTTTTTTTTTAGTGTAAAAAGAGAACCACCATGCTGAGATTTAAATAAGAGCACTCATCAGGTAGTCAGTACTTGAAAAGATTGTTCAGTCAGTCCTTTTTTTTTTTTTTTTTACTCTCACACAAGTTATTATTTGACGGACTACTTTATACTTTTACTTACAAAAGTACTCTTGCTGGAGTAAAATTTGGCTTTGAATGCATGGGAAAAGGTTAGAGGTTCGAATTCTCAATGTGTGCATTGAAATATATAAACATTTGTAAATAATTTGCTTCAGTGTTTCACATGCGGACACACACACATACACAAAAGAAGCTTGAGGGTCTCAGACGGTGGCTCACAATGGTCCAGACTTGACAAAAACAACAACAAACATTCCACAGAGTTGACATGGTGATTCCTTTACACGGAAACTCATAAACCTCGGGCTAAGCCGCCTTCACTACTAAACAAACTGATCAAGAGGGGACGCTATGGTATAGCAACTATAGGACGGGGCCGTTCCTTCTGATGCGCTTTTCCTCATCCTCTTGTTTCCCTCCGTCCTGTCCTTCTGGGTGAGGAGGAGGAGAAACGATAAATCTTTTAACACCAAGGCTAGCCGAAATGTTCGCCCGGTATCTCTCTGCGCCGGCCGCATACCACCGACGCAGGAATAGGACAGGAAGTGCAGTCGACACAGGAAACTTACAAAACAATACCCAGTCAACTTGAGTGCGTAAATATAGAGAACAAAGCCTGAAAAATGTCTCTCCTTGGAGACAATTTGGAGAAACGAGCACTCTTTGGTGCATTCCGAAGCCTGGACAAGTCAGACACAATTACTAAATGGATTTGATGTTCACCTTGAAAAGATCTTCAAAATTAAGAACAATTGACTCTACTGAACCTTGAAGAAGTGTTTGATGGCTGGAATGTGTCCGGCGCATTCCGTCCTGCGGTATTCTTCCACATGTTCACCAACCTGCAAACAAACACAGGATGCAAACGCTCACGTTTAATCCGTACCATGACCCCGGGAAGACTTAAGGAGGACAAACTGTAAGCAACATAAATAAGACATGTCATTCGTTTCAATGAGGAATGTTTTGAGCGGAATTACGGGGAGATTTGGATTAAATAACTGTTAAATTACCGTATTTTCCGCACTATAAGGCGCACCTAAAAACCTCAGATTTTCTCAAAAGCCGACAGTGCGCCTTAAGATCAGGTGCGCCTTATATATGGACCAATATTGAGCCACTACAGCAGGCGTGTCCAAAGTCCGGCCCGCGGGGCAAATGTGTATATATAATATATGGACAAAGTTTTATAATGGGACATTCATTGAAGGTGCGCCTTATAATCCGGTGCGCCGTATATATGGACAAAGTTTTAAAATGGGCCATTCATTGAAGGTGCGCCTTATAATCCGGTGCGCCTTATGGTGCGGAAAATACGGTAATTAAAAAAATATTAAATAACCAAAATACTGCAATACAATTGTATACCACAACACTTGTCACATTAAAACTTCTAGTCACTCCACTTTTTTCGACTTCTGTGTTGCGAAAAGAGTCATCGGATTATGTCAGAACATTTCACTTTTTTTGTGTGTGTGTATTTTTATGTTTTCGTTTTTTTTTACCCAGACAATCATAGCGACGCGAGGGCCTCCCGTGTCTGCACTTCCCACTCTGCACAGTCCATATTGTGGCTTAGATGAGTGGAACTTGGTGGACAACTCTGCAACACCGCCCACTTACACACACACACACACACACACATGAAAAGTAGGACACATGCGGGCACTTGAACTCTTCCCAGGCCAAAGTTAAGCTGCTTAGGAATGCAAAATGTGTATTTGTGACATATTTAGATAGGACGGTCAAACTTACCCCCCGAGTCAGCAAGTTTCAGCTTGTTGGTGAGGCCTTCGTATACGAATAAAGCCCTGTGGACACAAAGACACATAAGAGGTCAGAATATGAGACAAAGACATTTGGCATGTTGACGAAGAGATGCGATCAGGTAGACGGGTCGGGTCAAATCCGAAAACAAACCGTGCGTACGGAACTCGTGTTTTGTCTGTTGGCTGCGTTTTTTCTCAACGTGCGCTAGCGTTGCAAAACGTCTGCTACAAGAAGTTACTTTGAAAAATTGATCACAGCCATTTTTGGCAGTGAGCACAAATAGTGGAGCCATCTATCATCATCTGTGCTTTGATGACTGCTCAAAGTTGGAGTAAAAGCAGGTTGTGACGGGTTGCAGGTAAAAACGTCAGCCTGTCAAACGTTGGACCACGAGAGGAAAATGTGTTTATGCTCAAAGATCAGACGCAACTAAGCATCAAAATGGATAAAAGTGAGTCAAAACATTTTTTTGGCAAGTATCGGAACGCTTTTTCGTTTTCCGTTAAACATCACTGGCACAAAAGCGCTCCGACAAGGACGAATGTGCGTTCGGCGGGTATCCCTCGTGGAGTGAGAGCATAAATATCAACGTAACTCATTAATCTTGAGTTGAACGTTTACTGGAATGTGCGCGTCTGCGTTCGTCAGTAAATTTTTTCCCTCCGACTCCTGAGGGAATGTCAATAACATCTGGAGCTGCATAGCGAGTGCACAAGGCCACCGGCAGCTATAACGATGGGTCGAAGGTGAAGGAGCTGTGTGTGTGCATGTGTGTGTAGCATGAGAAAGTATTTCTTCAAACTATTTTGCCTGATGGATCTACTGTAAAAAAAAACAACATCTCTAACAACTTGCAATGTTGGCATCAACTGAATACGACCATAAAATGTGTAAATACATCAACAAACAAAGCCAGTTTCCCATCCCTGTAATACATCATTTAAAATAATAAAATAACAAGATCATAATAAAATAATAATAATAAAAATAATAAAATAATGAGAATAATAATAGGAATAATAATAATAATAAAAATAATAAAATAATGAGAATGATAATAATAGGAAATGAAAACATTTATTTGACAGACAACAGTCATTGCTTGTTTCTGAGCATTCCCACAATAACAGCCTTAGTAATTAGCATCTTGATATAAAAGGTCAGTGCACAATGAACAAAGGCCGACCAAAGTCAATAAGTGCATTTTCGTGTGTGTGTGAACACAATTATCATGTTGTTTGCTCTACCAAGTGTTCTGCAAGCACAGGGCGAGAAGATGCAAGTAAGCGTCTTCTCACAGATTTTTCATTTTATTGCTGCGCTGGTAATTATTAATAGTTACAGAGTACACAGATTTATAGGGCAGAATGATACTAATCTACTTTTACACGACAGCACGAATAAATCTTGCGTCCACGACTGGTACAATGTTCATTTGAATGGAATGCCTTGTAAACAGACGTTGATTTATTCTTATTGGATGTTTTGGAGACTGCAATTTGTGGTGCTGCCGTACAGTTGAATGAACTTTTCAAAACACGACCTTGGAATCCTCAGAGTGACAAACGAGTCGCGTGGATGTCTGGCCAATAAGGCAAGGAACAGGCTAAAGTGCAACATTGATCATGTCAGCGTTGGTTCACGAGCGCATATTTGATAACAGAAAGACGCGAGCTGTCAATCAGCAGAAAGATATGAAGTGAATGATTGTCCTCCAGACGGCATTCTTTAAGAGTCTCGACCACGCTTCCAGCAATCAGGCGTAAAAACACACGCCACTAATGTAAAACCATCCGAATTAAGACTCCAATCCACTGATCCTCACAACTCCAGACATTCCAGAAGGTCATTGGTGACAAGCAGTTGTGCTTAGTCAAAAAGTCAGCGTGCGTCTGAGGGAGTCTTAAGTCCACGTGCACATTCTCCACCTACAGTCAACAACGTGATGTCGAGGACTAATTATTCTATCCGAGATGTGAAAAGATTCGGTTTCTATTTACTGTATATCTTCTCAAAATAAAATCCAGACTCCTGTATTGTTTCCTTTCTAAGAAAGCTTTTCCATAATAAGCTATGGTTGATGATGCAAAAGCCAACTCCAAAAAAAGAATAGAAAAAAATATGGAAGCTGTTTTTGGGCCTAGTTTGGTCCGGTAATAAACCGTATTTTCCGGACTATAAGGCGCACCTAAAAACCTAAAATCTTCTCAAAAGCCGACAATGCGCCTTATAGTCCGGTGCGCCTTATATATGGACTAAATTCCTAAATTGAAACTGGCCCGAAGCATTGTGTCATGAAATCAAGCATAAGTGGCCTGCTGAAGACTATGAATCATAAATCAAAAAGACTATGGATCATTATTTTGTGATTATAAAGTCATTTGTTGCATCTGAAGTTGAAATAAAAAAGATAAAATGGAGAATGATTTGATTTGGATTAAAAATCTGACATGATGCATTAATGGTGCGCCTTATAGTCCGGTGCGCCTTATATAAGGATTAAGTTTTAAAATGGGCCATTCATTGAAGGTGCGCCTTATAGTCCGGTGCGCCTTATAGTCCGGAAAATACGGTACCCATAAAACATTCTTGAGAAAGCTGGAAAAGAAATTACAAGTAATGAACAAGCATGCAAGAAGAATCCCAGCAATAAATCAAACATTTCCGTTTCTTCGGTGTTATATGACTATAAAAATGGAATAAGTCAAAAGTTGTTGCCAAGCTTAATCCTTCTGAGCCTTTTTAAAGCCCCGTATTTACTTTTGTTTACTTTTTTACGCACCACCAATGATTACCGCGAATACGCATAAGAAACCGTGACGAAGCAACTTAAAAAAAAAGATCTTCCTAAAAATACACGCAGAAGCTGTAGTAAATGTAGCTTTGCTGATGGCAAAAACAGAGAAACCGTGTCACTGAGCCAGCTATGACCTCAGGAGAGAGGAAGACGAGACGAGAACAGAAGAGGGCGAGGAAAACACCATGATGTCATCATTCTAACAACAATAAATGAAATATGCGAGTGCACGGCTCCCATCGTCGGAACTTTTCGAATTTGCGTTCATCTCAGCGAGAAGAACACAAACACAGGCCGTACTCGAGCACACGTGCACTCAGTCAGACGAGAACCGCGGGCCAGTAACAATGAGGATGGTTTGTTTTGGACCACGAGAGCCCCTGTAATACGTCCGTGTAATGCACGCGGCCGTCCTCGATACAATTTCAAGATGAACATAACAGAAACAGATGGTCAAAACGAATAAAGGACGAAAATGTTCTCTGCAGAAAGCAGAAATCAGATTGACGCTCCATGTTATGCCTATTTTCCATAAATTACACAATTCTTTTTTCCAACCTCAACCACCACATGTATTTAATCTAGTTTTATATCTTTGAGCTGCGCCCGTAAAGTAAATCCTCGTGCTCACGCTTTGTAACACATATTTCTCAGTCTGTGACAGAAAATCTTTCAGGTTGACCCATACAATTCATTCATGCCATTTTATTGATTGATGACCTCTACATGGAAAAAAAAAAGATCTGTCGAAATAAATATCAGTCCATCACATAAAGTCAGAAACCAGATTTGGTAACTTGAACTTGGAAATGGACAACATGCCAAAACATAACGTTACTCTTTTTGAAACGGACGACTTTAATGGTATTTCTGGATAGGGACGACATCGTTTTTTTACGGATTGGGTCTGGGCGGAGGAGTAATATTTAACTCAATATTGATGTTTTTGTTCTTCAGTGAAATGATTACCGTATTTTCCGGACTATAAGGCGCACCGGACTATAAGGCGCACCTTCAATGAATGGCCCATTTTAAAACTTTGTCCTTATATAAGGCGCACCGGACTATAAGGCGCACCATTAATGCACCATGTCCGATTTTTAATCCAAATCAAATCATTCTCCATTTTATCTTTTTTATTTCAACTTCAGACGTAACAAATTACTTTATAATCACAAAATAATAATCCATCGTCTTTTTGATTCATGATTCGTAGTCTTCAGCGGGCCACTTATGATTGATTTCATGACACAGTGCTTCGGGCCAGTTTCAATTTAGGAATTTGGTCCATATATAAGGCGCACCGGACTATAAGGCGCACTGTCGACTTTTGAGAAAATTTTAGGTTTTTAGGTGCGCTTTATAGTCCGGAAAATACGGTAATCCTTTATAAAGTTATGTTAAGAAATAAATTGCTGAAATATCCTGCTTTTTAGTTGTAATAGTTTGATGATGAGAAAACAAAATGTTGCGCTTTAGCTATTGTGTTAGCTTGCTAGCTTAGCAAGGTAGCTCCTGTGAATGCTGCATTCACATTCGACGCTTACATCCTGCTAATAAATTAAATTAAATCAACTATCGCATGAATGTCATTTTTATCTCTCCCTTCGCACCCTCAAACCTGGTCACCCTTTCATACTTTAATTGCCGACCTGAGATCCTAGCGCTATTTTTAGCCGTTAGTCTACCTCGCTGTCTGTGTTTCCGTGGAAGTCTGAGACGTCCCCAACGGCACACAAAGCTCATTTCCTTTCTCCAAACATGGGCAAAAAAAAAACCATTGCATGTCTTTCCTCTTTTCGTCCACTGTGTTACTCATGTAATCCCCCCTGTGACTCATATAACGTCGTGTCTATGTGGCGAGTCCATTAAGCGCATTCATTCCTCTGTCTGGACTATACAGAAATATGGTCGGACTAAGTAAACTTAGATAACAGAGCAATGGAGCTGATTTATTCGTGCCATTGGAAAAAATATGCTTGTTTTCAATCAAAGTTACAGGGAGCTTCTAGAGGTCAAAGGGCGAGCGTGTTGTTAAACAATACGATACACCGGCGCATGTTTTGCTTATGGCAAACTGATTGTCTAACTTAAAATCCATCCACATTGAAGTCAGCCATTTTCTTTTCACCTCTTTTATCCCCTTGAATGAGCTGATGAAACACGGCTGTCAAAGCCTGGCTGCCAACATCGTGTGGAAAAATGTCACTGACCCGCATCCGGTGAAAAGAGCAGAAATAAAGTTGGAAGGGCTGCAAAGGCGAGAGAGATTGTGCAGGTAAACAGAAGGCTTGTGAAATACCGAGCGAGAACACGTGTGAAGCATGTTGGGGCCCTCCTAGCATGGAATCAGGTGTGCCGAACACGCGGTAATCCTCGCAAGCTATCGGACAGGGGGCCTCTCCAGCCAGAGTGGAAACATACGGCCGTGGATTCCCAAAGGGCAACTCAAAATGATGAAAGGTGTATCAAGTCGGTAAAAGGAGCCACAACCTACTTTTTAAGTTTTGCAACTCGCTGAGAAGTACAGCAAGTCCTGTTGTCTGATGGCAGTTTAAGTTTAACAACTTTTGGCATTAAAAAAAAAGCTTCACATTCTTTAGATGGACTGACTAGTTTCAGGTCATTTGCATTGAACAATTTTCCATCACTACCAGCTCAGTTAAAAATGGCTGTCAATGAGTGAATGAGATGAAGTTAAAGTTGTACTTTACCGCCACAAAAAAGGCTCGCTCATTGAAATTCAGATGAATATGAAAACAGATAAACCACCATTACGTCAATGTGTTTGAAGAGCTGTGCTCCACCCATTGATTCACAGTGACTGATATTTGACTGGGCGGAGTACATATCATCATCCCCTGGAGACCATTAACGGACCGCAGAGGCTTTTTTGGGAAAATTGTCTTTTTGGGAGGGGCGGGGATTAGCAAATTGATGCAAGATTGTAAGAGAGAACAGCGTGTGACGCCGAAAACCAAAACCGTTATTATTGAGCTGTGAGGGTATTCCTCGCCTGAAAAGCTTAGAGCGGAGAAAAAAAAAACTATAAAGTGTTTAGAAGCGCACAAAGAAAAGAAACAAGTGCCAAGATCCAGTGAGAGGAGAAGGGTCTTCTTGATACAAAGATCATGGCAGAGGGAATGCATACCGTAATTTTCGGACTATAAATCGCACCGGAGTATAAGTCGCACCAGCCATAAAATGCCCAAAAAAGTGAAAAAAAAATATATATATGTATACAAGTCGCTCCTGAGTATATGTCGACCCCCCCCACCCAAACTATGAAAAAAACGCGACTTATAGTCCGAAAATTACGGTAGTTTGAATAGAAGCCATTTTTGAACGTGTTGAAACTTGCTGCCAATATACAGATGAGATGTTATATGATCAGAATTGATTCATCTTGGTCAGGTGAAAGCTGTGCGTGCCAAGTGAGATGGTTCCAACAGTGCTTGTGTTTGAGCAATGAATTAATCCTCATTTAACACAGAGGCCTGTGATTGCGCAAGATTAGCGCCAAAAGGACCAATTATCCATCTAACACGTTTCCTTCCGAGTAATCGAATGCGAAACTCGGCGGACATATTCGGCCTCGAGGTAGAATCCACGACGGGGACTATTTGTAGACTGCGTTTTGCGTGACAGGTTGACTTGACCTGTCTGAGCGCAGTACCTTGAAGGAAAGAGGGGGGCGATGAAGAGGAGGAAATGAAGGATGAATGGGAGAAAGGAAGAAAGAGGAAAAAGACGTGATAAACTCTCTAAAATTGGAGGCTGCTGGGATTACACTGGCATTTCCTGTACATGTTGTCCCACACTGCACATCCACACACACACCCTAAATTGCATCATTAAAACATCTTATCTTTAACTATTTCCATATAAACAAACCATGTTTACATTTTTCCCCTCAATCTAATCTTTGCTTCCTTGTCACTTGTGTCCACCTGTGCTCTCCTCCTCTAGCTCTTCATCAGCCTTACATTCTCTGAAGACCACCCAGCATTTTGTCTCACGCGTGCTCCTTTTTTTTTTTGACTTAAGTGCGCTTTTACTTTACGAGCCTTGCCAACGTCCGCTCATTGAATGCCCACGCTCAGGTCACCCCTGACAACAGGGACGCTCAATCCTTCCTCGACTAGCTGGAAAGTCGAGAGTTTGAAGTTTGCACAGAAAGAAATATTTTGAAAATGAATATTTAGGTCTGATGTGATTCTGCATTTTTTTTGTAATACACTACCATTCAAAAGTTTGGGGTCACCCAAACAATTTTGTGACCCCAAACTTTTGAACGGTAGTGTATATATTTATTTAGATAATTATTTATAGATTATATATATAATCTTCTGTGTAAAAAATCTTATAATATATATGTATACTTATATTCATTGATTATTTATAATCTTATACAAATATAAGATATAATTTATCATATTTAATTCATAATATTTTATTATAATAACATTTACACTACCGTTCAAAGGTTTGGGGTCACCCAAACAATTTTGTGACCCCAAACCTTTAAACGGTAGTGTAAGTTGTTTTTTTTTACAATTTGTGTTTTCTACAAACTTAAGGCTGAATGCAATGTGATGAGAAACTAAATAAGCATTGTAAAAAAATATGAGGAGCGTGTTGCTGGGGAGTAACTCCACTATCTTATTCTAAGAGTGTAAAGCATTACAAACAGGCCTGAGGGCAGCTTGCAAAATATGCAAAATATGTTCTTTCATACACAAACCATTAGAAAGACGTTTTCTTTTTCTTACACAATTATGCAAGTCATGATATGAAAACCACCTAAGCTCTAGGGGGTTGACATTTGAAGGGGGTGGTTAGGATTAACCATGAGGAAAAAAAAAAAAGCATGGGGTCACACATTTTGTAATCTCCAAGTCAAACGATCAGACGTATAGTTTTCAACATATCCGCTTTCACCAACTTCAGTGTCACGCATGTCACTCCTGACAGATGGATTCACAGAGAAGTGACAAAAAACAGAAGGGTGTTTTTGTCACTTCTTCTTCTCTACTCTTGGTTCCCCCTCGAGTGAGGATATCACCTGTATGTGTGCACGCTTGCTGTTTTGCCAGGTGCGTGTTCATCTGACCCGTAACTTTACACCCATTCCCGCTCATGCATGAACATGTGGAAAATCTGGCACACAAACACCTCAGCTTGATGAAATGCTCCTGTGTGGCGACGCCATCACTGGAGACAGGTGGACAAAAGAGGACGGCACCTTGTGTACTGAATGCATGCATGGGGATTATCAACAAAAAAATAATTTATGAGTGTGTGCATGATTAATAGATTTGACAGCTGGAATAACATGATGATCAGTAGGGTAGTAAAGTTATTGAAAGATTGCCTTTATATTACTCTCAAAATAATATGTATTTATAATAATAATATCTGAATCACTGCCATATCAACATACCATACCATCAACCAACTACTTTCAACACTATTGCGCTAGCTAACAAATACAGCAATCCAAACACTGAAATTGTTTCTTTAGTGCAGGGGTGTCAAACTCATTTTTTTCACGGGCCGCATTGTAGTCATAGCTTCTTTCGGAGGACCATTATGACTGTCAACCCAAATAAATGTATGAGCACATCATATTCTAGACAGTAAAAGCAAAACAAACTGACAAATCACTAATTTTCAAATCAGACGAGTAAAAACTGGTCAAATATTAAATAAAAAAGATATTAAAAAGTGAAGACAATTTGCAATTCTAGTAATGACACACGAATTTGATGCACAATTTGTCTTCGAGGGCCACCTAAAATGATGCGTATCTGGCCCCGGGGCCTTGAGTTTGACACCTGTGGTATAGTGATTGTTTTATTTACCCTGTCCCTGCCTGTGTCTGTAACTGGGACATTGTGAAAAGCAAATGCGCCGCAAGCCGTGTGTGTTTATATTGTAGTAAAAAAAAAAAAAAAGAAAGCGTGACCGTGATCACGTTTGGCTCGATACATGCACTCCCCGCACCCATTTGTGATGAATACCAGGTCAAGCTAATCACTGGCCTCAAATCAGCTTAGCAATGACACAATGTTGCAAATATTTCTCTCAGCTGATTCACACATACGCACTTTTTTTTTTTTTTTTACAACTGGCAAACTGGCGTTGAGCTGAGTGGTTTACGCTTGGCAGGAATACGTCTTTATTGGCTGGTGTGTTGAAAATTAATACTGTGTGCAAACCAAACTACTTTGCCAAAGAATTCCAGAGACATGGAAAGTTGAAGACAAGGAATTGTTTGGAGTTGGGGCACTAACCTTTCACCGCTCTGCTCGTATGACTTGGCTCATTAGTCTAATGATATCCAATACAAGACGACATTAAACTAGCTGGATCAAAATGCCTAATGAAGTGTCTATTGAGTAACAATAGATCAGTTATGAGACTCCGGTAGATCCATTGCCAACGGCAGTTTACGTGAGACCATCCCGTGTGACAACAACCTGCAACCTGATCACATGACACCTGCACATCTCCATGGTGACACATCCAAACAAGCTCTCATTCTGTCCCACACTCTAACTCCATTTTTTTTTCCGTTTACGCCAGCATTCCCAGCACACACACAGTTTCTCCTCTTATGTGCGCCACTCTTTTTTTAATGACCAAAACGATCCCAGATTACAAATTGTATCTCAGCCAGGAACTGTAGAACATGTGTGGGAGTCGAGCATGGGTGACGTCCACTCGGTTTTCATCTCCCTACTTCCTCCTCGTCGCTCCATGACGTTATGCAGACTCCCACTGCATGAATGAAGCTCGAGGAACTCAAAACTGAATGGGCCAGTGGGGGGGGGGGGAAAAAGGAAAAAAAAAAAACCTCCCCGTGTCTCGGTTTCCTTCAGTGCATTTGGTGCCATCTTTTCCAAGTTGCATGTCCATCATCATGTTGGAGAGTCAATCCCACGCAGCGACTTTGTATTGAACTTCCACCCAGGCTCTCATTGGATTGTTTGTCTTACAATCTGCCGCTTGTCAAACAATCCCATGTACACAATCATCTCCAATACGCCCAGAGGACACAATGTCATGAGTCATCTGTCAAAGCAGACACAATGGCACTCTGTATTTATTTCTGGATGGGAGTGTATTGCAGACACTATCCCACATACTACTATTTATTTACCACAAGGTTTGTATGGGTATTATGGACTAGAGTTTAGAATTTTTGATTACCGTATTTTCCGCTCTATAAGGCGCACCTTTAATGAATGTCCCCTTTTAAAACTTTGTCCATATATAAGATATATACATTTGGCCCGCGGGCCGGACTTTGGACACGCCTGCTGTAGTGGCTCAATATTGGTCCATAAATAAGGTGTATCTGATTATAAGGCGCACTGTCGGCTTTTGAGAAAATTGGAGGTTTTTAGGTGCGCCTTATAGTGCGGAAAATACCGTATATCCAAATACATCTTTTTGCAATGGAAATGCAGCACTTGAGCCCAAATGCAAACAAGAACGTCCCGGAGCTCTGTGCAATCAGCATACAGCTGTCTTGCACTGTTTGATATCTGCGCCAATACGTGTCAGTTTCCCTCATACTGGAAAGCATTTATATGATTTGTCCCCCATTGTGTGGATAATATAAATTTTAGAAATTACTTTCAATATGATACAGTGCAGTTTCAGAATAATGTTAAATTCTCACCCTCTAGTGGAATGTGAAGGAATCACTGCCTGAGTTCAGTTATATTTCACTTTTAAGTTCAATTTATTGAGAGAGGTGTTTGTTTTTAAACCCAAACAACTTTTTTTTAAACCTTAATTTGAATCAAATCATTATTTATTTTAGTACAGTTTTCCTTTATTTCCTACGGTTAAATAAATGGCAGCGTTAATGACCAAACTGTGCTTAATGCGACAGTGTGGCTTCTAATAGTATTAAATATACTATTTACGGAATAAATCCTGTCTTGTTTTACTTGACTCTAATGCACTACTCTATTTTAAAGCAGGTCATGATGGTGATACTTGGAGTTGTATTGGACAAAACTACAGTATTAAAAAAAACTATTGGATTTCTAATGGAACTACTGTGTTAATTAAAGCGTGCCTTCGTGAAAGAGAGCGAGAAGAAACCTGATCGTTGGTAGAAAAGAACACAAGCCTCACGTTACCTTTGGGCGAAGGAAACTTAGATATAATATTGGGGGCAGTGAGTCATGCAGTGGCTGCGCTTTTTGCGTGCGTAATGAACGAACATCACCTCCCCTCAAAACATTCTCAAGGGGGAGGTGAGAAGCTCTGGTATACTTAAACGTGTCCCACTATGAGTGTAAGACAATGGCGTTGTAAAAAAAAAGAAAGAAAAAATAGCACAAGATGCGTGCACCGTCTTGCAGAACTCATTGGATTAATGAAATAAAGTCTCCAATGACGCAACAGCTACTCGCGGTGGTGCATTTATACACGCAACGGGATTGTTATGGATTGAATTAAACGCAAAGTGTTACCAGTTGGTGGAGGAGCGATGGTTGAGGATATCCTCCTTGGCCGTGAGCAGTGACAGGCTGTAGGTATCAAGGTTCACCGTTTTCATGCTCATGGTGCTATGAAGTGTCCAGACCTCTTCTCGTCTCTTCACTGGTGCCCCCTACTTGTGCTCGGGGAGCGACTATTTGCTCGGATGAGCCACAGCGAGAGAAAAACAACTTCGCCGGATTCGGTGGAGAATAAAGAATAAAAAGTCCACGGAAGTCTTACACGCTGGTTGCACGCAACGTGGAGTCGAGTTTCAAAGTGGAACGATCCGTCGTGCAGGCGCTGCGCACTCCCTGCGTGGATGAGACCGTTAAGTTAGTGTGCACACTGGGCTTTGTGCAGAGAGGGGGCAGCGGAATAAGTTTTCAGCACAAAAAAAAGCCCCACCTCCTGTTGAGTGAGTGGAAAGCGTAATGACTGAGTCGCACCGTGCACACGCAGCCAACCTTAACACCGTGTCAGCATGCACTTGCATGACTGAACTCATTCGCAACCAAAGTTAAATAGGAAATCATATAATTAATCATACAATAAATAAGAAAAATAACATATTATTTCTTCCACATTAGAAAAAATATCACGTGATATCATTCATTAGTTAGAGTAATACATTAGTTTTACTTAATATGTATTTCTTCCACATTAGAAAAATACCACGTGATACATTTTCACATTCTGTCGTAATAAATATGTGGGAGTATTAAGCTTCAATCCAAATTGGAAACAAAAAATCAACCAGTCAAATCAAATATTTGCCAATCTTTGTTTTTTTACATCATATTATTTAATACGTATTTCTTCCACGTAAAAAAAAATACCACGTGATACCGTAATTTTCCGACTATAAGTCGCACCGGAGTATAAGTCACACCAGCCATAAAAACCCCCAAAAAGTGAAAAAGAAACATATATGTATATAAGTCACTCCTGAGTATAAGTCGCCCCCCCCACCCAAACTATGAAGAAAAAAACCGCGACTTATAGTCCGAAAATTACGGTACATTTTTACGTTCTGTCTCAATAAATATGTGGGAGTATTAGGCTTCAATCCAAATTGGGGGGGGGGGGGGTGGAGAAAATCAACCAAATCAAATATTTGCCAATCTTTGTCTTTTTCATCACCCCCAACCACCAGTCACCACACACACACAAGCTCAAATGAAGCCATTGACTGCAAAAGAAGAAGCAATTTCATGGGAACTGAGTATGAAGGAGCCTGTGTGTGTGGCACCATACAAAGCTCAAGGGGAGCTTGTGTGGCGCTCTGATTGTGACGCATTCAAAGAAAAACTGGTTGCACAATCTCAAACATTGCTGTGAACTGATCCTCAGACGTGAGCAAACTCAACTGTATGACAAAGCAAACACAAAATCACTCACACTACCGTAGGAATCAGTGAATGGACCCGCACGGGCCGATGAAGCGCCCACATTTTTTCCATGCCGTTCAATCATGATGGGAAATTTGAGGTTGCTAATCAAGGGAGGAAGTAAAAGCTGTTAGAAAGTGACAGTTGTTTACATTTTGCTCTTCTGCTTGAAGACTTATTTGCAGTGCTGTGATTGGCAACCAGTCAATGGCGCACCCTGCCTCTTGTCCAAAATCAGATGGGATAGGCTCCAGCTCAACCGTGACCCTCAGCATGTGTTTTCAAACTGGTATAGTAACCTTTTTGTTTATATAGTAGTTGTTAGTAACATTTTTTATATATATATATAGTAGTTGTTTTTATATAGTAGTAAGTCCCCTGGGGCCACTCCCACAGCGGCGCAGCCCTCCCTCTTACGTAGCCGCTAGCCTTCACTCATCCGTGAAGGAGATCGAGTCTAACCTGCCTCCATGCAAAGTTACGCGGCGTGCAGGGTTTACGTCGGTCACAATAATAGGGTCTTAATGTGAGCGGCGAAGCCTTGCTCACCGAGATACGGCAAATTAAATGTTGATCCATTCATCCACTTTCTGCTTGTCTCTGGTTTGTGGTAGAATTGAGAAGATAAATGTTGACTTATAAAAATGTGTTACCAAAAATCAATAGCAAGGTTAGTGGGGTAAGTTCAAGGTACAAAAACCAATAAAGTCCAAATAAAAGTCAATAACACAGAAACATTGGGGAAATACTGAACAGTACATAACAGTGACTATGATCCAACAAGGACCAAACAAAAACCGCCAACTAAATATAAGTGAAGAGACAATGAGAAACACCTGAACAATTCAAATAAATGCAAACCAAACGTAGCTGTGTGATACTTAACGCGCCACTGAATCGTGCTCGCGGGGGGTTGTCGGAGAGCCGGGGGGCTTCCGTGACATCCTCATGCTGCTATTATTCTTTCAACTTCCTGTTATTAGAGGCTCTCTTGCCACCCCCCCCAAGGCCCTTGGTCCATATCTGGACATGTGAACTGCCGCACTGTTAGACTCCACTTTAGAGGACTCTGGCATTTCCTTTGCGAGGGTGCGGCGGTTATTGGCCATGGGGTCTAAATGCGGGAATGTGCTAGGACGTCCAGTGGGGGCTTTGGACACATGTTTGTGCATGTGTGTCTCGAAAGCAGCGTTTTCTCCTAAATGTGTCCTTTGCTAATTGCCACAAGCTCTTTGTCCAGCCCCCTGCCTTCCTGAGAGTCTAGACTAACAGCCTGTGCTTGACAGCTTGTGGAGAGCTCCGCAAAATCCTCTCCTAGCTTCTTAGAGTACATTTAATTCACTGTCCGTTCGCCAATAAGTCTCTTAGATCGTGACTTGTCTTCCTCCATGCTATTAGTCACATGCGGTAAGAAAAGAATGGAAACACCTGACAGTGGAAGTCATTTCTGGACTATATGTCAACATCATGCCGACAGCTCATTCGCGAAATGATGAAATGTTACATGCATGAGAAAATATTACCCGTGTTTTAGGGACTGTGTTTATGTCAACGCGCCATGTGTGTGTGCAGGTGAGAGGGGTCAACCCGTGCGAATGTGTGTGTGTGTACTCGCAGTGGGCCTCCAGATGAGGTGAGTGTTCAACTATGTGCCTTGACAACAACCTTGAGATATCTTCCCCTTGGGCCATGCGTGTGTGAGTGTGTGTGTGTATGCCTATTTGATACACACATGCAGAAAACTACATAGTCGAGTAACACAATCCAATGTATTTGTATTGTCTATCGTCCGCCATTGTGCAGACAAGATCAATAAAACCGGATTAATGAACCAAACAAACACCCTTGAAATCAATCCCGTCACTCGTCAGATGAACATTTCCATGGCAACTGCAGTAACAACGATTACAATTTGGGGTGTTCACGCTCAGTTCGATTTGCATTATACGAGGTCTGCTGAAGGAAATGGACTCACCAAGTTCAGGGGTTTTGTAGAGCGCCCTCTGTTGCAGGTTGCCTGTAATTGCATGACTTTGTGAATAACATTCTTTCATGCATTTATTCAGAAGAAGCTCTTTGTTCACAGTCTCAAGTTCTTTTCGGTTTTTCCACCAAGCAGTTCCAAGCATGGCAAGCTGTGCCTACAGAAAAGTATAGAATGTACCAAAAGTAAAATGAAGGTGGTTCATTTTCAGGAGAAAATTAAAATACTTAATTAGTAGGTGCGTCTCTATTGTGAATACTATACGCCTTATGGACTTGTTCAATTCAAGCATTTTCCTTCTTTGGTTCTTCGCCCTCAAAGTCAAACGTTTTTCATCTCCTGCTGAGTCAACCACTAGTAATAAAAACCAGATGTGATGATGTCACAGCCGCACATGTGTGCGAGATGTTTGAACACGAGGCCGCTGACATTGTCATGCACGAGGCAGTCAATTCATGTTCATAACAGAGACACGTGAAAGATGACAAGTTTTTAATTGATTTAAACTTTTCATGCAAAGGTGGCAAATATATTGGAGTCAATTCCAAAGTTTTCTTGACAATAACATGTTCTATGTGCCCCCATTAGTCTAAAAACAGCATTCTGGATAATATTGCGTTTGTGGAATAAGAGTGAAGCAGCAAAATTCACCTGGTTTGGTCCCTCACCTGGCGCGGCCATTTTGTCACTTGCTGTCGCCTGATGATGACATCACAGTGGTACGTCACAACCAATCACGGCTCAGCTTCAGAAAACTGGCGAGAACTCTGCAGATGGAATATATCAGCAAGGACTCCACATCCCGCAACCACTACCGTCCGTCAGCCGTCACAAGATGATGACCATCGACCACATCACAGACGGCACCATGGCGACGTGTGGCTTCTTCTAAAGAGCGCCTTGATTGAAAGTTCCACCTCACCGTGCGTGCGCTCGCCAAGATGAGTCATCACTTCGGGGAGTCGCTTTTTTTTGCTGACTCAGTCAGAGTCATAAAAATTTGGTGTATGACTTTTAACTTTTGTTGGTCACTTTTACATTATTAGAGCTGATATTTGATATTTTTGTCATCTTATTTTGGTGCAGTTTTTTGTTAAAAGTGCTCTAAAATAAAAAGTATACCTAATCTTTTGGGTAACGAGTGGTAGCAAAGAAATTAGTGCAATAATGTAAATTGCTACAAAATAAAAACATCAGTGAAAAATACAGCCTCCAGGATAAAGTTCCCATTTTTTGATGACTTCGTTTACCCACTAGAGGGCACTGCTGCATCACAATTTTCTAACCAGAAATCCGGGCAAGAATAATCCTAAACATATTAAATTGCGGGATGTAAAATATATGGTCCGTTAGATTATGTCATAGAGCACAACAATAACACAATAGACAAATTCAAAAGATTAAACCGTTTTAATAAAATCCATGTCAAACATCAAAATACTGCAATGGCAAAAAAGAAAAAGGTCATTTTGTACAAATCATAGCGGTTCAAAAAAAATATTACAAACCGTTTTAAAACATCTTTGCAAACATTCTGATTGTTTAGTTTTTTCTTTTTTTTTTTTTCTTTTTGAAAGCCCTTAACAGTCATAGGTGAAGGTGTGCTCTTTGTTGTTATGGTACTACACATGAGCCGTGGAGGTTAATAAAAGTCACATGGAAACAAAAGTGCACAACTATACTATTCAGTTCACGCGACCCCCCCGCAACATTACAATCCAAAATACTTGACAATTGAAGGAATTAATTAAAGCATCATATTAAACATAGTTATCACGGCAAATGTTTGCATCTGAACAGTGGAACACTGAATGTGGAGTAACGATGACAAAGTGAAACCCAAGATGAATCCAAAGCTTGTTATATGAAAACTTGAGCAAGTCCAGAGTATTGATCACAGAAGGTTTCATTATAGGCTACATAATAAAAAGTGCAGGCACCTAACAGAGAGTGCAGAGACCTCATTTGAGAACTGCTGGTGTGCAAGGTTATTTCACAATTCAACTGTTGCGTAACTTGAGCAGATAATACAACAACAACTCGTGTCATCACTGTTGCAAAAAAAAAAAAAAAAAATTACAAGCTGCCTAGCGTTACTTTTGAAGTTATTTTTTTTGGCTTAGTTGACTTGAAGCGGCGCATGGTTGTAGTGGTCAGCCTGTACAGGGCTACAAGTGTGAACATTTCACTCAAGGCACATGAACGGAGACACACAACGTGTTTTGCGCTCAGACTCCAATATGATGCGATGAAGACAAACAGCTAAACTTGACATCAGTGTATATAGTTTGACTTTGCCTGTGAGGACACCATAGCAACAGTAGTTGACTGACTCCAAATAATTTCATTTTAATGTCCTGTAATTCAATATTATCACTCCATTTCAATAGTCATTCCGTTCGGCCATGATCAAAATGATTATGCTCCGGTATACTAAGAGGACACAATTAATTGCATGCAAATCCAATTGAAGCCATTTTTCTTTTCTTTCTTAAGAATTGCATGGCGAACCAGATCAAACGCTCTCATGGGCCGCATGTGCATTTTAAGAACGTAAATCAGCTGCAGTGTTACTTTGAAAAACACTCTGTACAAGTATATTATATCTTGTATTACAATACAAAGTCTGATGATTGCCTCTTAGTTATTTTTAAGTTTATAAATGTCCCTGCATATTATTCTCATTATTATTTTTCTGACAAAGTTAAATAGGTATTTAAATGCGCCGAGCGATCAGTGTACAAAAGTCAGAGCTTGTATAAAAGGGGGTTATTTTAGGTCAATCGAAAAGTGTGCTACAATCATTCGAGATGGGCTAAGCGGAGAAATCAAACAAAAACACAAGACAACTTCAACAGAAAATGCTTTCCTAAACAAAATGATAGTTTTGTCTAACATCTGCCCCCTACCAATAACAGTGTTAACTACTTTATAGTCACTTCAGGAATCAATCTGGCACTTTTTTTTTCTTTTTCAATTTGAAATCACGACGGCCTTCTGTCCATGACGTCTTTCTCCATTCCTCCGTCCAAAAGTAATCCACATAAAAACAATAATCTAGGGGGGGGGGGGGGCAGAGATTAATTCAAGGTCATCTGCTTGGAAAAGGAAATTCAGATTGCGGTGTGTAAAGCACAACCTATTTTACAGAAACAGCCTGCAACCCAAACGTTGACTTATTTTGTCCGTTATAAGGCACATGGACTGACAGAAGAGGCTAAATGGGCCATACCAATAATTAATAAGACAAATAGTAGCCATCAAAAACTGTTTTCAACTTTCAAAAGCCCTGAAGTTGGATAAGAGTGAGTAATACCAAGCAATGGTTGAACTGGAAAATTGGCTTGGTTCTCACTTGGCTCTCACGAGATCAAATTGGAAGTCTATTTCAGGACTTTATCACGTCTTTCTCCAGAGAACAGGGACATGCGACCCAGGTGACTCAAAGCCATCTCATCTCCATTGCTTTTCGAGCTAATGTGTTAAAAGAGTGTGATCAGTTGGGGGGGGGGGGGTGTAGGTGGGGAGAGCTCCACAATTTTGTGTGTGTGTATACATCAACAACACTTTGGTGGTGAATACAAAAAAAAATCTCCCAGTCCCCCAAAAGCACTATGTGTGTCAAATCCAAATGCTACACATTCTAAAAACCGATGACCTGTTTCTTTTTTTTTTTAACACAAAAAAAGCACATGTTCAACTGAACGACCTTCTTGGAAACTTGCTGAACCTTTCATTGAAGTTGGAACTCTGGACACATACTGGAAACTGAGAACTAATGTGTGTGTTGTATTGTGTCTCGAGCACCATTTTGGATTCCAGCGAAAGGAACGGAAGGCAAAGTGAATCTTTTTTTTTTTTTTTCCCCCCTCCTGAGGAGGAATTCAAACACCGTGCCTCATAATACGAACCGCTTGACCACCGCGTCGCCCTCTTTGCAACAAGGATGCAAGCAAGGGAAGCAGAAATGAAGCAAAGTGGGGAAGAAAGAGAATCACAGCTTTGGTATTCCGAGTGAGGTGGACAGAGTTCATAAATGCACTCAATAACATGTTGCATGTGCTCTTGCTGATTTTTAACACTCATCACAATACTGTGCCTACCAACGAAAGGAGTACTCGGGCCAAATTGAAAACAAAAGAAATAATTACGAGGGGGAGGAATTAAATAATGTATAAAAAGTGCAATGTTGCGAGAATAAAGTAAAAAAAAAATAAAGAAACATTAGGTTGCAAGAGAAAATTAATATGAGGATAAAATGTTTTGAGAACATGAGAAAGTCTCATTCTTGAAGAAAAAATAATGTTATTCTGTGCAAAGAAAGTGCTATTAAGAGATTCTTATGAGGATAGTTATTTTTATCCGAGTGCGTAATGTGGCAGAAATAAAGCCGTCTCAATTGCAAAATCTTACAATAGAGAATTAAAAAAAAAAATGCAATAGCGCCGCCGCCGATATTCACATTTGTCCATTATTCTAATATTAATTTCATCTTTTTAATTTATTTACTACCGTTTTGCAGCATATAGACAATTAGAAACCTTTGGAGGCGGCGTCAATCAGACGGCTATACCACGCCAAGTTGTTGCAATTGCGTGTAAATACTGTATAGAAACTTTACTCAATACTTTAGTCCGGAAAAACGTATTTGTTCAGTGCGGCCCTCATACTCCTTGTACATACTCCTAGCGACAACAACGTCTAAGTCACAGGCATTAAAAAAGTGTGACTGTAGTGGCGGGGCCCTGAGCAATGCTGCCCCCAGTGGTGCAGTGGTGTAAAGGCAGGCTTGCTGAGGCGCTTTTTATCTAGTGGCGGTGATGGACGTTACAGATGCTTTTGTTTAATAGTGTATCCGTCATTCCTCCAAAAAGAGGCGTCAAGTAAGGCTCCGGATCCCCGTCGACACTATTCGGTTGTCACTTGGAAAGTCTTAGAAGTGCATCAAAGTGAGCTTTTTTTTTTTTTTTTTTGTATGTGTGTTTGTTTTTAGAGGGGTGCGGGGGCAAATTCAAAAATGTGCTCCAATTCGGCACTCCAGACAATCATGGAGCCTTCCTCGGAGAAGGTCGATGATAGTCGTGTAAAAAGGTGCAAGGGGTTTACAAAAAAAAAAAAAAAAAAAAACCCCACAACTTGTATCAAAATGAGTTACATCGTGTCACTTCCTGGATATCCGGTGCTGGTTGTAGAAAGGTAGATCTTGGGCAAAAGGGTCTGTGTGTGCAAGGCTAACAGTCTGTGTAGAAGTGAAGGCAGATGTGAGCCCCTTGACAAAAACTCCCTAAGTTAAATTAAAGCAGAAGTGGAGCTGATCAAGACAGACACTGGCGACGAGGAGAAATTGACAGCCCTTGCTCCCGGTCCAATCACACAATGGACGGGATGAAGGGGCGGGGGGTGGGGCACTTTGCTCTAGTGACGCCATTATGTAGTCAGAACTGCCTCTTAACACTGAGTCAGGTCTGCATCGAGAGCTGGGGGCAGATGGGTCAAGCGGGGGCCTTCTTCCGTTGAAGCCTAGGAGACGTGCGGCGAAGAGGACGGATGTCTCCAGAAGCACCAGCCTCGCTTGGTGTGCTGCTTGCGCAAGATCTCCTCCTCGTGCTCACGCTCTTTCTGCGAGCGCAAATAGCGGTCCTCCTCCTTCAGGAACCAAACGGGAGGCCAGCGCTGCTTTTCAAAATGCCTCTGGTTATCTGTAGAGTGTCACACGAGCAGTTGGAACTGTTGAGCTATCGATCGCTGAATATTGACCCATGCCAAGAATATATTGGCGACAAAAAATGTATTATAATAATAATAATAATCTTATATACACTACCGTTCAAAAGTTTGGGGTCACCCAAACAATTTTGTGACCCCAAACTTTTGAACGGTAGTGTATATATTTATTTAGATAATTATTTATAGATGATATATATAATCTTCTGTGTAAAAAATCTTATAATATATATGTATACTTATATTCATAGATTATTTATAATCTTATACAAAGATATAATTTATAATATTTAATTCATAATATTTTATTATAATAATATTTACACTACCGTTCAAAAGTTTGGGGTCACCCAAACAATTTTGTGACCCCAAACTTTTGAACGGTAGTGTATTTTGTTTTACACCACTCATTTTTGGATTTGAAAAACAAAACGAACTTAACACCTCCACTGACGCAAAACAATCGAAAACGTGCCTGTCCGATTTTTTTAATCATCAGTTTTCATTTTTGATTTGCTGAAAATTGGTGCCACACTTTACCTGGAGACATGGCCTTCATGTCTTTTGGAAACTTGCGACAGATGCTGTTATAGTTTGTGCAGATGTGATGGAGACACCAGGCCGATAGCTGCTTGGCATTGTGGAACTGAAAGAAGAGAAACATCGTTAGAAAATGGAACGGCTTCACAAAGGCGCTTCGGTATTCCATTCAACCGACCTGGGCGAGCTCCAAATAGGCCAAGACGTGCCCGTCGATGTCAACTCCTTTCACTGCCAACTGCAGAAGCTCATCGACAGCGTGCTGCTCTGAGGACGCGGGCACGCAGAGAAGCATGTTATTATTTGCCGTCTCTCCGAACATGAAAATGATCGCTGGAGGTCATCTTCACCGGTGAGGGCGACCAGGCGTGGTAAACAAAGACGGTTGGCCACCACTATTAATTCAATGGCCTCCAGGTCAGGACAAGGGGTTAGCATGGCACAGTACAGGAACTCCAGCACGCCTCGCATACATGCCGTACTGGTGGACGGGATGGGCACCTGCATAATGAGGAGAAACCCACAGGTGAGTTGGAGGCAACTTAGTAGGTTGTTTGTGTGCAGGCCACAGTAAAGAAGACTTGACTATCGATATAAACAAAGCGGTGGCGGGAGGTAAAGGGTAGAGGACATCCTGTTCTGGTTCTGTTCCAATTTCCCCATTCTCTTTCATCCCAGCTCGGTCGGAGGCATGATGGCTGAGTTGAGAGCAGTGTGTGGAAGCGGGAAGCCACATCACGATGGCAATCGTATGGGGACATTGTTGACTAGCATGTTCACAACAACATGGAAATGAGGACACGCCAATAGATTTAAGAATCAATATTCTCTGATGACACACATACAACTACCGTAATTTTTGGACTATAAGTCGCGTTTTTTTTCATAGTTTGGGTGGGGGGGCGACTTATACTCCGGTGCGACTTATAGTCCGAAAATTACGGTAATTCATTTTGACTTTTGAAGCATATTTTAAAAAATGTAAAAACCTTTAAAATTATTCTTCCTGGTCTCATTCTTTAATACCATAAAACACCTGGGTAGGGGTGTGTAGACTTTAACAGCCCAGTGTAAATTAGAAATGACTGCATATTTCGACAGATAATCCTCAACAAATAATTAGCTCGGAATTCAAATCCATTGTTAAGACTGTTGAGCACAGATGGTGGGAAGTCATGATATCACACGGCGAAAGCTAAAAATACAGAGCAGCAAGTGTGACATGAGCATGAAAATAGAACAACGCTAGCTGATCAAATGCTACTTTCACAGTTTGAGGAGTTTTTCCTCAGGGGATGCTCCACTACAATCTCCAATTGGAATGAAATTCGATGTCATGTCACCTACTTTGGATGGACTAACATCGCAATGGCGGGTTTTCCTCAGAAATCATTTTTACAACAGCTCATATTGTAGGAAATAAATGAAATAAAACCCATGCATATAATTGGGGAAGAAAGAAAAACATAAGAAAGCCCTCACCTCCTCGACGTAGCTTTCCATGAAGGAGCCGCGGAACATGGCCGCCATCCAGTCACAGCTGGAGATGAGCAGCGGCTTGTGGGCCGGGAGGAAGCCGTCGTCCAGCCGGAACACCACATCTAAAACCGGGGTGGGAAAAGAGCATTCATCTCGTGGAATGCCACAGAAGCTCGAGCTACAGAACGGGGGAAAGACAGACCAGGTAGACAAAGGTAGAGACAAGACGGACACAGAGACATGTAGACAAACAGAGAGGTAAATTGACAGAGGGACAAAACAGCTTTTGAGAGTAAGGGAAGGAGAAAAGACGTAAGGCAGGGGTGTCAAAGTCTTTTTTTTCGCGGCCCGCATTGTAGTCATAGCTTCTTTCGGATTGGCCATTATGACTGTCAATCCAAATAAATGTATGAGCACCTCATATTATAAACAGTAAAAGCTCGTTTTCAAATCAGACGAGTAAAAACTGGTCAAATATTTAAAAAAATATGTACCGTATTTTCCGGACTATAAGGCGCACCTTCAATGAATGGCCCATTTTAAAACTTAATCCTTATATAAGGCACACCGGACGATAAAGCGCACCATTAATGCATCATGTCAGATTTTTAATCCTAATCAAATCATTCTCCATTTTATCTTTTTTATTTCAACTTCAGATGCAACAAATGACTTTATAATCACAAAATAATGATCCATAGTCTTTTTGATTCACAACTCATAGTCTTCAGCAGGCCACTTATGCTTGATTTCATGACACAATGCTTCGGGCCAGTTTGAATTTAGGAATTTAGTCCATATATAAGGCGCACTGGACTATAAGGCGCACTGTCGGCTTTTGAGAAGATTTTTGGTTTTTAGGTGTGCCTTATAGTCCAGAAAATACGGTATATATTATTAAAAGTAAAGACAATTTGCAATTCCAGTAATGACACACAAATTTGATGCACAATTTGTCTTCGCGGGCCACGTAAAATGATGTGGCGGGCCCTATCTGGCCCCCGGGCCTTGAGTTTGACACCTGTGACAGAAGGTATTGGGAAATGTATTGATATCGATCAAAAGAACCGCAATGGCGTCGTCACTGAATTACGACGGGAACGGCGTCTCACCGAATAACCAACTATTCATTGAGACAAACTTGATACGAGAACGTTCCGACGATAACGATGACTCGGCATCAACACAAAGGGGTGAATGGGAAGACGAGCAGATGGATGGCGCTAGCTGTGAGAGCTTGCAAACGTGACAGCTTGGGGGGGAGGGGGGGGTACACACACAAAGACAAAGGCGGCACAGCAGGACTCACACAAGGCAACCAAGCAAGTGTCAGTCAGTCATCAAGTCGTTGGATGACTTCCACACTATTACAAGGAAACTGCCATCATACACATTCTCTTGTGATCGCAAATGTACACTTGGTGTACATTGTGAGAGATTGAGAGAGAATGCTTGGATGCTCCACTCCCAAACATGAACGGATGGAAAAACATCTGCAACGTGCTTGTCGAGGGTTAGCTAGCGCAGAAGATTACCGGCAAAGGTGCCTTTGTTAAGGCACTCCTTGATGCGGTTGGCTCTGCGGACGTGGAAGGCCTTGGTTATCTCCTGGTTCATAAAACTCTCCCTGTTGAGGACATTGGCCACCATCATCCGCAGGTCGAACACCTCAAGGAGCTCCGCGATGGTGGCCACCTGCATCAGGTCTCCTCGACCTTCATCCAGGTTGCCGGTGTATAAGTACTGCAACACGGCCTGGAGCGAAAGCAAGAATGAATCCTTATGCTGCGCAGGTCAGACCACACTCTTAAGTGCCCTTTTCTTTTTTTCAAAAACACACACTCAAACACTGATGAACAGCTATTATACGTCTTCATCAAAAAAACGAAATAAAGGTCAAATTTACACTACCGTTCAAAAGTTTGGGGTCACAAAATTGTTTGGGTGACCCCAAACTTTTAAACGGTAGTGTAAATATTATTATAATAAGATATTATGAATTAAATATTATAAATTATATCTTATATTTGTATAAGATTATAAATAGTCTATGAATATAAGTATACATATATATTACAAGATTTTTTTACACAGAAGATTATATATATAATCTATAAATAATTATCTAAATAAATATATACACTACCGTTCAAAAGTTTGGGGTCACAAAATTGTTTGGGCCCCAAACTTTTGAACGGTAGTGTATATCCCACAGAACCCCATAAAATAAAAAATAAAATAATAAAAATCAGCAAAGATGCAAATTGTGCCAGACATGCATTAAGATTTGAGTTGTAATAACAACATTCACCACTAGATGGCAGAAGTGACCCAGTTACATAAAGTGGACTATATGCATGAAATACTCAGTAGTTCAATGCCAGGAAACTGAAGTCAATCACCTTGAAGGGTTCCTCTTGAATGAGCACATCCATGACTACCACAGTCATTAGTCGTGGTCGTCCAGTCATGGGGTCATCAACGTGCTCCAGACAAACACTCAAGAACCCTCTTCCCCATCCCGAAAGGGCCCGGCAATTCACGGGAGTTCCCAGAGAGTACTGCGCTCGAGAAGGGAGCGCATTATCACTCTGGGAAGTCCGTAAAGAGCCGCGCTGGAGCAGCGGGGGTCGATTCAGGCCCCGCACGGCGCCATCCACCCCATCTTTATCAATGTCCAGGCTCTTGGTGCGCCCGGCTTGCTCCTTGGCTCCTCTTCTGCTCAGCTCGTCTTCCTCGCCGCTGTCCGAGCTTTCCTTGCTTTGGTCCTGCTCCCCTTGTGGGGCCGTGCAGGATGCCCCCAGTTCAAGGGTGAAGAGGTCATAGAATTTGGAGCAGGAAGTGGCCAGGTAAACTTTATGCGCAAAAACGCGAGTGGAGCCGCCCTGCAGCAGGAAAACCACATCCGCGCAGAGCGGGTGGCAGAAGAGGGAGTCGGGGCCCTCGCCGTTGGTGGGTGGGGGGTCCGGAATTCCCACGATGGGGCGCGGCGGGCGAGGAGGCAGGAAGGGTGCCTGGAGGAGAGGCCGTTGGACTTTTTTCAGGTGAGATTTCCAGAACTGCAGGTGACGGCGGGAGATGAGGGCAGCTCTGATGGCGTTGTCAAAAACGTCCTTGACTCCAAACTGGGCGACGATGCTGGTTTCGTAATAGGGTATCCCGAGCTCCTTCGCCACCTCGTGACCTCTCTCGGGAGGGAGGATGTCCGTCGGTTTGATGGGTCTGTGGGTTGGAAAAGATCATGATGGTATTAAGGCTGATGATGGGGGTGGGGGAGGATTACTCTAAGCACTAAAAAGTCATGAAAAGTGAAGTTCCGATCCAAATCTGTCCATTAGGGGACGGATATGGAAGGCTTCTCACTTGGCAAGGGGTCGACGTGCACGATTAACTGCATCCAGGTCAGCGTAGCGGAGATCCAGCTGGCATCCCACCAGGATGATGGGTGTCCGTGGACAGAAGTGCTTGATCTCCGGAAACCACATGGTGCGGACGTGGCGCAGGGAATTGGGATTAGCCAGAGAGAAGCAAAGCACCACCACATCTGACCTGGAGATCAAGAAGGAAGATAAACATTCGTTTGCTTGAACTGAACTGGGATTTTTTTTTTTTTTTGCACAGGCCAGTTATTTTATCATTGCTGCCAGTTGTGGCTCCAATAAAAAAACGTTTATTTCATAAAGTCAGCTTAATCTTTGCTTTTGAATGTTTTGCACGGTGTGACTGGGTGGTGACTTTTCAGGAATGATGTGAACGGATTTAAAGATTGTGTTAGGGCTACTGATTGACCGCCCGCCCGCCCGCCCGCCCGCCGGCTCTTATGTGACATAAACTGGCTTGTCACTGTTGCATGTGGTCTATGTGGTGCACCCAAACTACAAAGGTCACCAGTTTCTTGATTATGTAAGAGGATACACACAAACATAAGCGCAAGAGACACATGCAATAATAATTCAGATTTTTTTTAAATAGAAATGAAATGTGAGAAGTGGCATGCTTTTAAAACAATCAACTCATTCAGTGCCATTGACGGTTATAGACGTCAAAGATTATAACTGGGTTGGCAGCTTATTTTCATAATATGATCGTGCCAACCTGACTTTTCCACTCCTAACAAGGCATGTGACAATGCTTGATGTTTTGAGTTTTGGTATCAACAAGGAGCTGCGAGATAATGTGTGCCGTGAGCTAGTCATGCAATCATGAGGAGTGGAGGAATGGACAGAGAGTGCAAGTGGAGGAGAAGAAGAAGGAGGAGGAGAGCTTGATGGCTGCCTGTGCAGACGTCAGGCAGGCAAAAAACAGCTGAGCTGGTGTTGCGTCTTTATCAGCTGACTGCAGGCTGACAAAGCATTCGGAACGGTAGGGATGGTGTGGAAAAATACACAAACACAAGAAGAATGAAAGAACAGAGGCGCCACAAACCCCAAAACCTCATTTGAGTTCAACAGGTCAGATATACACTACCATTCAAAAGTTTGGGGTCACAAAATTGTTTGGGTGACCCCAAACCTTTGAACGGTAGTGTAAATATTATTATAATAAAATATTATGAATTAATTATTATAAATTATATTTTATATTTGTAGATTATAAATAATCTATGAATATAAGTATACATATATATTATAAGATTTTTTACACAGAAGATTATATATATAATCTATAAATAATTATCTAAATAAATATATACACTACCGTTCAAAAGTTTGGGGTCACCCAAACAATTTTGTGACCCCAAACTTTTGAACGGTAGTGTATGTAGGTCACAATATTGGTGGATTTTTTTTTTTTTTCGGATTTACTTTGGTTTCATTACTTTGGGCATTTGGGAAAGGGTGTGTCGACTTTTTCTATCCACTGTACATGGCTGACTGTGCAATGTTCTATTTCTGCATATCTCAAGCCTATTTTCATGTGAATTGAATCGGATTTGGCACAAAAATAGAGTTAATGCGCTGGGATTAGTTGGAAACTACGGCATATTTTTACTTTTAAAAGCCGTCTTGTTTCTAAGCCTTTAGGCTGGTGGCCATATTTGGTAACGTCCTTCTCACTATTAAGCAGGAGAACGGAGTCAAAATATGAGACTGGCACCTTTTTTGTCCCGGAAGAGATTTCTGTTTGTTCATTTTCATATTAGCGAGCTCGTCTCGCATTTACATGGTAACTTGATCAAAATTGTATTAACATTATGCAATATAATGACAATAATATAAATTGACCAAATTATGTAATGCGTAACAAAAAATTGATGTTTTGTATGATTACCTCAACCAAACTTGTTGCTTATTAACATGGGGGGTAAAAAAAAAAAAAAAACCCAGAATGTATTAAATTGAAGTTGATCTCCACATTCTCTTTACCGGTTTTGCTTTAATTACTTTTGCATTTCATGCCAATAAAAGCAGCTTTGAGCCAAGCATGCCGAGTAAGAGGATCAAGCCGTGATCCAATCATGTCTGCTGGAGTAAGGATGTAACAGCAGCCTGAGGGCAAGGTTCAGCTGAAAAACGCCGATGGATGGGTCACGCAGATTTTTTTTTTTTTATAAATTCTCTGGATTGACCGTTATGTCACAATCATGTCAGCACCACAAGTGTGATTTGTCTTTTCACTTTTTATATTCAAGGCTTGAAAATATCTGCAGTGAGAAAAAATAATGTGAATATGTGTGTGTGTGTGTGTGTGTGTGCGTTCTCACCTGCCATAAGCGAATCGTCTGTCCTTGTGATGGTCCCCGAATGTGTCCCAGAGCCTAAGGGACACACTGACCTCGTCCACAACGTCACGGGACCTCTCTAGCACCTGTAGAAAAAAAACACGCATGCAAAAATGACTTTATTCAGTGCAACTTTCCTTGTATTCATTCCTCCACACTTTAGTGTCTGGCGTGCCCACCTCCTGGCATACACGATACTGGTCGATGGCCCAAACGGTTGGCACGTGGGTGGCGAGCAGCTGATACTGTGTGAGGGTGGCATTGCAAGCCCGGGCACATATGAGCCTGGTCTTGCCCACTGCATTATCCCCTACCACCACACATTTAATGGTTTCCACATTGGGTCGCTCATAGTCTGTGTCTATATCCATGGAGAGGGCCCTGGGAAGAAGAGCAAAGAATAGGAACAGGTCCGTTTATTTATAGTCATATTGTGTATATATATATATTTTTTTTTTTTATTATATTCAGATCATATATCAATATTCCTATATATATATATATATAGAGAGAGAGAGAGAGAGAGAGAGAGAGAGAGAGAGAGAGAGAAGAGAGAGAGAGAGAGAGAGAGAGAGAGGAGAGAGAGAGAGAGAGAGAGAGAGAGAGAGAGAGAGAGAGAGAGAGAGAGAGAGAGAGAGAGAGAGAGAGAGAGAGAGAGAGAGAGAGAGAGAGAGAGAGAGAGAGAGAGAGAGAGAGATACACACACATTTAAAAAATATATATATATATATATTTTATATATATATACGTAACAAAAAAAATATATATATATATATATATATAAACAAACAAACAAACAAACAAACAAACAAACAAACAAACAAACAAACAAACAAATAAATAAATAAATAAATAAATAAATAAATAAATAAATAAATAAATAAATAAATAAATAAATAAATAAATAAATATAAATAAATAAAATTGGACTGATAAGGCTTTCCAAATGGAATGAGTCATCATTGGGACAGTCGAGGCTCCGGGCATGTAGGCCGCAGTGACTTCTCGATGCGAGCCAGGCTAAGGGAGGATTTGTCACTGACCAGTATTTGAAGGACTTTGCCAACTCCTCTCCAGAACACATGGAGGGACTGCAGAGCTATTTCGGTAACAGTCGTCAGAGAAGGACAGAGAAAAGGAGAGATGACGTCGTTTGAGCACACCGTCCTTTTATCACCTTGCATATCTAACCTCATTGCTAGTCACCTTGCATATGCCGGACAGCACGCCTCACAATTGTACAAGGGGAACATTATAGGTCATGTTTAAGATGCGCAAACAGTAGCACGAGATGATAATACGGCAACACAGTTGGGGTTTTAGTCTGTGCTTTTTCTGATTGGTCTTTCTAATATTATGGGGCAGAAAGGCGAGGGAACACTGATTGAGTTAGGAACCAAATATGTACTTGACGTCCTGGCAACAAACAAAAGAGCTCAGGTGAGCTCAGATAAGGACTGACTTCGAAAATAATATGACTGAAGACAGCACTCCTATTTTTCTTTTGCCAAACCACAAAGCAAATATGCGAACGCCAAGTGTTTACACACAGCTCTTGTCCAATCTTCTCCGTTGCATAAGCGTCCTCCGCACACACTTTTACCGATCCAATAATCCCTGAAAGTTTTTCAAACAACCTCTCGCTTGACTCACAAATAGAACCTATGAAACATTCATAAAAAGCCCCCTGCTTGGTATTCCATTGACGCGGTTGGCTTTAAAAATGGCAACCTCCATTCATTAGCGTGAGCTCTGACCTGCAATTTGTGGCGTCACATTTCCAACCTGCTTCTGAACCAACATCTGTTCCTGAGCCAAAATTAGTTCCACTTATTCATCACGTTCCAAATCACAACAATGGCGGCCATCTTGTTTTTATATATATTTATGGGTGTTCAGTATAAGGACGACAAAAGTTGTCCAGAAAAACAAAATGGATCCAATAATAGCGAAGGGCAAATAAAATGGTTAAATGTAAGTCCGACTAAAACCACGCTTTCAACACTATGACTCATGTTTTGTTCACAAAGAATCTTGCTAGATGCAGTGGGTGGAGGGACAACTTAGTCCAATCATTTCTCTTTTTAATAATCACTTATTCATCCCTGGAACTAAATGCAGAAATATTAGATAACATAAAAAAAGGGGGCTGGCTGGCCCAAGCGGGAGGGAAGCTACATTTCTATCGGTATTACCGCGGATGCTTTTTTGCGCAGATCCAATCTGAAATTGCAAACCCTCGTCGATCTTGTGCGAAGGTCCTGCGGTGGAGTTTCACAACATGTTGAATTATTTCAAGAGCAGCTTGGTTCAAGGATGAGTGATTTATGCATGTCCCTATTTCGCAATGACTAGTGCTAGTCTTTTTTTTGTATTAACTCCTTCACTGCCATCGACGACTATAGACGTCCATATTGACCTCAAAACCTCAACTACTCAAAAACGAGCTCGTGTCGACCCTGGTGTTGACGTCTATATCGAAATATAAACCAGATGATGAAAGCGTAGTAAAAGGATTTGGACTCTATGGATTTTGATGATGTAACACCTCCAACATCATTTCAGAAAGACCAAAAAAAAAAACGTGTTCAAGCCTGGGGTTACGGCGTTACAGCTCTCAGGGGATCCGACGAATCAGATGTGCGAGTGGGATTTCCACAGAGACAAGCCAGGGAGGGATTATTTGAGTCCTCGGGAGAAGAGTCCGTCACCCGGTATTACAGTCATGCCAAGTCATGCCACGGGGATCAAAAGTGCAAATCAACAGCAACCAAATATGTTGAGAACAATTCAGTCCTTATCCAAGTGCCTGGAGAAAGGAAGGAGTGATGAATGGTCGGAAGAGAAGAAGCTTGCCTTGTTTGTGCATGTTTCGTGCCTACTGGTTAGTAAACAGCGATGGAAGCAGCTGCTGATGTGGACCCCGAGCACCCCATCTTTGCGATCCTACATTTGCCCCGGTCATGTGTCGGTCAACACCCGGAAGCTAATTATCCCCTCGCACGCTTCCGACATGTTAAGCACCTGCTATCTGGTCTGTGTTTGAGTTGTCACGAGGTTACGCGGGCTAAGGGTGCTGCAGCTCAGAAGAACGGAAAGAGAAGCCGCAAAGATTAAGTTTCGTTTTCAGCCAGTGACCTCTCGTGAACTGCACACGGTTGTCTAGACTTGATCTACTTTGCTAGTTATCACCTTTGCAGATGTCTGCCTGAACCTAAAGAACAACAAAGAGGCGTCGTTTTGATTTTTAAGTCATGCAAAATTGTTGACTTTTGAGCTTTTTTTTTTTCCAGTTACACAGCTGTGCATCTTTTTTTGGTCCCGTGCTTCAACTTCCTTGTTAAGTCATTTCATTCATCTCTCTGCTGCCGACCGAGCGCTTTGTGGAGCTACTTCTCATGCAGCTGTGCCCACTCAACCACTCCTCCTCCTTTTCTTTAAGATATTTTATCACTGTAATGCTCACTCACGTCCATCTGCAGACTTATAAATCTATCTCTGGACGTTCCACTTTAACCGAATGATGGTCAAGAAGCAGCATTAAGCCGATCACCCCCCCCCCCTCCCCCCCAACCCATGTTCTTTCTGCCTCTCTGTTATGTAACACTATTCAGAATCCACCGGAAGCAAACACTCACACCCCTGTTTGAGTGCAATTTTTTTTTTTGGTCTAGAGTTCATCCTGTTCACATAAGCCCGGCAAGACGTGACCCCTATTTGGAAGCATTGTTGGAGGAAATAGGTCAAACGGTGTTACATGCATATTCTTAATTTGGTGACGAGTGTTTTATTAGCCTTTGTTTGTGTTATCGAGGTGTTAGGAGACGGCGAGTGCCAGAGGCGCAGCTGGCACAGACTGCTTACATAATGGAGTCTGTGGCCTCTGCTTGGCTCCCCCAATGGCTGACTGTAGACCTCATAGACACAAGGTTGACACGCAAGACGCTTGACAATGAACGGCGATGCCAACCTCTCAACACAACACTACAAACATCTTCATGACCTTTCTCATCCTCGTGGCTCATCTGTTTTCTGGGTTTGGTTATGTGATGTTTGTAAGCAAAGGCCTTTAGCCATTGGTGATGTCATTTTCAGTTGACAAGTGGCAGTACAAATCAAAATGGCCGCCCCCTGAGATGGATAAAAATGTGGATTCTTTTTTCTTCTTAAATCACTGAATAATAAAATGTGCTCTCTATTACCTGAGTTTACCTTCCTCCTCGACCTGACATGAGGGCATTGGGAACATCCACATCAGTCACATAATGCAGGCTGTCAAGGTTGAACTAAGCAGAATGTGGAACTTGACTCATCTTTTTAAAAGCAAATATGGCCCACCTGCAACCAATACAAAATAAATTTCATACAAAATGAAACATTCGCATTAACTCTTAGCATTGCATTATTCTGCCTAGATTACCCATGTTAACAGATGACTAATTATTTGCCAAGTTGCAGTAATTGGAATTCATAACATTTGCTTATTAAGATGTTGTGCTTCATAAACCTCTACATGGCAAAAATATAAAAATATTATTTCCATGAAAACCCTCTATGATGAATATGATGGACTACTTATAGTCCCTCTCGAAAACAGATTTGATTCCACTTAGCATGCACGCTTTGTCACCCTCCCTGCCACCTGCGTAACGCAAACCCTCTGCTGACGTCATAGCCACAGGCTCAGTATCACCCCTGTGCGTGTGCTGTCAAACTAACATTTTTCTTTCAGGTAATGGGCTGCCTGGCATCGTCACATCCCAACCAGGACGGCCACGCACACTTCCTCCATTTATTAACGTGTCCCGTGAATGAGATCACACTTATCAACTAGAATTTTGCAATTTCTGGAGAAATTGCGTGTGAAGGCGAAATGTATGAATAACTTTTTCGGGGAATGCTGCCGAATGATGTTGAAACGTGTTGAATTACTTGAGAAATGTAGAATATTTGGAGAATTTGTGGTGAATTTCAAAATTGAAAGTTTGGAATATTTGGTAAGTGGGAAGTTGTGGAATAGGTAGGCAAAAGATGAACAGTTGAAAGTTGGAATGGGTTGAATCGGTTGAAAAATGTAGAAATTAGAGTAGAAAAACGAAATTTTGGAGAATTTGGTTGAATTTCGAATTTGGAATTTTTGGTAAGTGGGAAGTTGTGGAATAGGTAGGCAAAAGATGTACAGTTGAAAGTTGGAACGGGTTGAATCAGTTAAAAAATGTAGAAGTTAGAGCAAATGTTGAATCCCCATAGAGAATGAATGGGAAAATAAAAAAAAGCAATTGCGCCAAAATCTTTCTAAATTTGGAACAAAACAAAAAAAACGGCCTCAGGAGATTCACTTTTGGGGTAAAAATGTTGAAACGGGTTAAATCAGACAAAAAACGAAAAAGTTAGCGCAAATGTAGCTATTTGGGCCACTCAGTGTTGAAATAAGGTCACTTCCGGTTTGATTCGGGTCACTTCCGGTCTATTTGGGGTCACTTCCGGTTTATTTGGGTCACTTCCGGTTTAATTTGGGTCACTTCCGGTTCGTCTGAGGTCACTTCCGGTTTATTAGGGGTCACTTCCGGTCTAAAAAGGTCACTTCCGGTTCATTTGGGGTCACTTCCGGTTTGATTTAGGGTCACTTCCGGTTTACCAGAGGTCACTTCCGGTCTATTTGGGGTCACTTCCGGTTTATTTGGGTCACTTCCGGTTTAATTTGGGTCACTTCCGGTTCGTCTGAGGTCACTTCCTGTTTATTAGGGGTCATTTCCGGTCTAAAAAGGTCACTTCCGGTACGTTTGGGGTCACTTCCGGTTTGATTTGGGGTCACTTCCGGTTTACCTGAGGTCACTTCCGGTCTATTTGGGGTCACTTTCGGTTTGATTTGGGGCACTTCCGGTTCATTTTGGGTTCATTGGGGGCACTTGAGGGTCAATCCAAGATGGCCGCCACACTGGAATTGGGGGTCAAGGGTTGAATGTGTAAGCGTAGTGGAAGTGGGGGTGAATGGGAGTGAATGTGGTAAGCATAGTGGAAGTGGGGGTGAATGGGAGTGAATGTGGTAAGCATAAGGTGAATAAAGGGAATAAATGTGGAATGGGTTGAATCGGTCGAAAAATGTAGAAATTAGAGTCGAAAAACGAAATTTTGGAGAATTTGGTTGAATTTCAAATGTGAAAGTTTGGAATTTTTGGTAAGTGGAAAGTTGTGGAATAGGTAGAAAAATGATGAACAGTTGAAAGTTGGAATGGGTTGAATCGGTTGAAAAATGTAGAAATGAGAAGGGAAAAAGAAATTGGGTGTGAATTTCAAAATAAAAGATGTGAAGTTTTTGGTAAGTGGGAAGTTGTGGAATAGGTAGAAAAATGATGAACAGTTGAAAGTTGGAATGGGTTGAATCGGTTGAAAAATGTAGAAATGAGAAGGGAAAAAGGAATTGGGAGTGAATTTCAAAATAAAAGATGTGAAGTTTTTGGTAAGTGGGAAATTGTGGAATAGGTAGAAAAATGATGAACAGTTGAAAGTTGGAATGGGTTGAATCGGTTGAAAAATGTAGAAATGAGAAGGGAAAAAGAAATTGGGTGTGAATTTCAAAATAAAAGATGTGAAGTTTTTGGTAAGTGGGAAGTTGTGGAATAGGTAGAAAAATGATGAACAGTTGAAAGTTGGAATGGGTTGAATCGGTTGAAAAATGTAGAAATGAGAAGGGAAAAAGGAATTGGGAGTGAATTTCAAAATAAAAGATGTGAAGTTTTTGGTAAGTGGGAAATTGTGGAATAGGTAGAAAAATGATGAACAGTTGAAAGTTGGAATGGGTTGAATCGGTTGAAAAATGTAGAAATGAGAAGGGAAAAGGGAATTGGGTGTGAATTTCAAAATAAAAGATGTGAAGTTTTTGGTAAGTGGGAAGTTGTGGAATAGGTAGGCAAAAGATGAACAGTTGAAAGTTGGAACGAGTTGAATCGGTTGAAAAATGTAGAAGTTAGAGGTGAAAAACGAAATTTTGTGAAAATTTGTCGGAATTTTTAAGGTGAAAACGTGAAATTTTCGAATTTGGGAATTTTGGGAATATCGAGAATCCTTCCGAATGTGATTAGAATGTGCTGAATGATGTGAATTTCAAATTGGAACGACGTAAATGTGAAATGTCGAATGTGCCATTAAGAATGAATGGGGAAAAATTTGTCGGAATTTGGGGAATTTTGCGGAATTGGAAAATATTCGGAATGAGAAAAATGGAAGCCACCCTTTCCTGAATATTTGGAATACGTGAAAAGTGGAATGGAGTGAATCGGATGAATTATGTGGACGATGAAACGGGACAAAAAAGTGAGGAGAATAAAATATAATAATAATAATAAAGTGAAAAAAGTAGAATAACATATGTGTGAAGGCCTTCGCCTTCACACAATGAAGCACCCCCTCCCATTCATAAGCACCTGACTCATTCATAATTTTGAGGAAACCGAACGTGCACACCAAGGTAAATGCATCCTGGGATGCAAACAGAAAAAAATACTCAACATATATTTAAGCAGCAAAAGGAAGATGTCATCTTCCCACATGCCTAAAAGATGCAGCTGATAAGTCTTGCATAACACGCCAAGCCCATCCGCTGCACTAAGACACGTAACACCTCAGTAAAAGCAATCAATAATCCCAACCACTAGAAACATATCTGCTTGCAATAAAACGCCATGCATCATTGCATGGGTGCTATTAGTGACGAAAGGAGATTAAAGACACATTAAGTGCACACATACATAAAAAGGGCTCCATCATGACGCGAAGAGAACGGCGCTAACTTTTCGAAGCAAATACGCTGGTTGATGAGATGTCATAATAGGAGCATGTGCTCGTTTTCTCTTTCCTTTGTGGAGGTAAAGGGGGGGTCCCTACCTTCCGACGCTTCCAGAATTGACCCACATGCCACTCTGGTGGGATGCCGGCCGGTCTTGCAAACCGGCACACGGGGGGGGGAACAAATGATCGTGTTCGGGTCCACTTGACACAAAGAGCATGTATAGTATAGCTTGCAAGGGGACAAAAAGCACCTCTGCCCTCTTTTCCTGCTTCCTGTGGCTGCCTTGTCAAAGCTGCACGAGCCTCGGTTCACTTGCAATCATCCAATGTTGACAATCGGAGCTGAAAAGATTACTTTTAGAGCTTAAAAGGTGCACATTACTGGCCCAGACACTCGGTTGCAGTCTGAGCCACCTCCTTTTCTGTTGTTGTTTCCCCCAGCTGATTTCTTCAAAGGACACGCCCCCGCGCCGTGACGTCACCGCACTACTCACCCAACTCCTGCCTTGCGGCGTTCAAGTAATGTCGGAAAAAGCATACACCGTGCAGTGAACGTTTTCCTCCGTCACGTACAAAACACTCGCAAGACAAAAACGTAATTGTCACGAAATATTAATATTATCGTAAGACACTGCAACAGTATGCACAATTTGAGCATTAACAATAGCTAGGCTTAAATTTAGGGGAACAAACTATACTTAAATAATGATTCAATTCAAATGTACGCTCTTCTTTCTATTCCAAACACTATCATTATAGTATGAGTGAATTGAAAATGAGCCAGCCCTACTTCCAAATTAGTTGCAAAACACAAATTAGAATTTTCCCAGTCTAATCCTGCAATTCAGTTTGCCAAAAAAAGCCATGCAACAGACAAAAAGAGAGAAAACGTAACAGCGATTTCAGCCTTGTGAGTCCAAGAATAAATTCCTGGAATTTCAGGATAAGAATAAGATATTGCTGTTGCAAAAAAACATTTAAATGATACAATAGTATGGTGTTTCTTTCCAAGTGAGGCCATTACTTCTGCTCAACATTTCCCTAGTGAAATTTGTTCTGCAATGTATTTGATCGAGTTGTGCAACCGGGACTTTGTGCAGTCTCCCCCCGGCAAGCTCATCTAATGACATCCATCTCCTTTGTGCTTATGGAAGACTGAAGAGCGACGTCTACTGGCAGGTACTGGTACTGAGCGCTGAAAACAAAGGCAATAAAAGCTCTCTCAACATTTCAATGACGTTAATGCAGACGTTCAAGGCCACAGCAACAAGAAAGTCATACTGTGCCATAAAGACGTCTGCCAATATCGGTTTCTCATCGTTTCGACCGAGAAAAAGGGCAATATTAAATGGAATCCCATTTGTGAGGCTCTTACAGCATGTCAACATCACTGACCAATCAAAGTCCAATTGCCTGTTTATGTATTTTGGTGCTGCTGTTTTTTTTTTTTCCTAGCTGTGACCAGTTTGGTCTTTTGCACCCTGAGAAAACACTGGCCCCTGACCCGGCTGGCATGGGCAGAAAGAAGCCTCATGAAAGATGGTGTGGAATGCCGTGGGATAAAATAGGGCTTGAAGAGCACTGGCACTGCAGAGTCTGCCCCTTTGTTTGGACCCTTGTGAGAGAACTATCAAGCAGCACAGCCTGATGGGACATCTGGCCTTTTCAGCCACGGCGCTACAAAAACAACGGAATGTCCACTTGTGATTTTGAACTTTCTCGCTCGTTCGTCCTCCGTGCGGGAAGTTTGCTCCCGTTCCGCTGGAGTCTTTAACATTGAGTAAACATTTAGTGAATTATAATAAATTTTTAATTTAATTTTAATTTAATTTTCTGAAGAGTTTTAGGACCTTGTTAAATTGATTTTGTTTGTTTTGTAGGCCCACTGAGATATCCTTGCCCCCCACGTCCACCCTTGAGAATAAAAATCCCAGCCATATAAATTGTTATTTCTTGCTGATGTCAGCACTTTTTTGGGGGGTGATGACACTCCACATATCTTGCTCAAATTTGTGAAAAATTCACTCTCATCTCTAACCCACGCCATTGCTGCCATTGATTCTTTATCAAACTGGCTTGCAACGGTCCTAAAGCTGTCCAAACATCCAAATTCTCACACTGCACGTGTCCACAGAGAATTTGTCTTCAACCCACACCAAGTGCACTAACAAACATACACACTCTTCATGCACACACACACACACACACTCAATGAGCAGAAGAGAAATGTGCGGGTGTACACCCCGTGCGCTGACACAAGTGGGTCAGAGCTGCAGTGGGTCTTCAAAACAATTCCAGCACCATGTTAGTGATAACAGTCCCAAGGATTAAATTCTAATACACACAATCACACAAACTACAAAACATTAGACATGTTGTTGATTATAATTACAATTTAAGATCATTTTTGTTATGCAAGAGGAGTTTGGCTCATGTTTTTGTTTTCTTGTTTGGCAGACAACGCTGGAATTTCAATGTCCTCCCCTAAGTGGGTCAAAGTTCAAAGGTATGAATGGAATGACTGAAGGGCAACATGAAAAAAAGTGATTTTGTGGGAAACTATTTAACCAGAATTCCTAAAATATTCCGTTGCACCGTTTCAATCTCTTGCTATCCTTTTTAATCTTTTCTCACACACAAACACATACTGAGAGAGAGCTACATGTCAGCGCCGCCACGCTGGCATGAGGCAGAGCGGGTTTTGTAACGGCCGGCCCATTTGGCAATTGATGATGAGTTGAAGTGGAAAAACATTGAAGGCTCGGAAAGGCCTGCCACGGAGAAGAACATATTGTTGACTTGGTATGTTATCTGTAGATTGTCTTATCTCATTTGTAGCCAGATGTTGTTTCCTCATTATAACCCAATGAAGATATATCACTTTGTTTTTCCCGAACAAAAAAAAAAAAACAGAGTGGGGTACGTGTCAGGGAGCTCCTGAATGGGCTATTTGTTTGGATTTAATTCTTTGTGGAAAGGCCTTGTTTCCTGCTTGCGACAAACACATTATTTATGACAAAGCAGGTCCATGAGTAAAGTGTGGCACTGGAAAACACTTCCTGCGAGTGTTTTTCTTTTAAATCCACTTCTTATGAGCAGTCAAAATATATCTAACTGGACTGCACAGATTAAAAATGACGATATGTATGAATCATAAAGCACGTAAGAATTTTTTCCTTAAGGTGGGGACAATTTTTTTTTTTCTTTACAAACCCAAACAACAATAATAACAATAATAATAATAATAATAACAATTATAATAATAGGCGGCTCGGTGGGGCACTGGGTAGCACGTCCGCCTCACAATTAGAAGGGCGCGGGTTCGATTTCACCTCTGGCCCTCCCTGTGTGGAGTTTGCACGTTCTCCCCGGGCCCACGTGGGTTTTCTCCAGGCACTCCGGTTTCCTCCCACATCCCAAAAACATGCTTGGTAGGCCGATTGAAGACTCTAAATTGTCCCTAGGCGTGCGTGCGAGTGCAAATGGTTGTTTGTCTCTGGGTGCCCTGCGATTGGCCGGCAACCGGTTCAGGGTGTCCCCCGCCTACTGCCCGATGACGGCTGGGATAGGCCCCAGCACTCCCGCGACCCCTGTGGGGTCTAAGCGATTCAGAAAATGGATGGATGGATAACAATAATAATATGCACTGCTTCACTTCATCATGGGAAAAAGGGAACCGACCACACGAGGATGGACAATCTTGGTGATGACTGGCCGTGATGGAAGGAAATGTAAGGAATGTTAAGAGGTTCCTGGGGGGCAAAGATGGGCTGAAGGAGTGAAAGAGCAAGGTCGGGATGTGAAGTAGAAGTTGGTGTTGTACCTCTGTTTAACTGCCTGCTGTCTGAGAGGTCAAAGATAATTATTTCAGTACACAATGACACTTGAGTGTTTCCTGTTTCCCCACTGGAGACCTTTTAATAATGTTTACCAACAATTCTTGGGGGCCGAACGCAAGACTATCACCGATTGGAACTACAAATGCTGAAAAGAGTTTCCACATATGGACAAAATAAAAACTTGTGGCATAAATAATAAACTTGAGTGTTGGTCCAACACTGTACAAACAGCATTGCGTAATCTACCCGATATATAATAGTGCTGCTTGTAGCGAGGCGTAAGATTTGAGTGTCCTCAGTGCAGCGCCTGATCAAACAAAGAGGAACGCCAAGTCAAACACCTCTGGACTTCAGACAAGCCGTTCAGTCCATATATTAGCGCTACATCATACCTGCGTGTAGCACAGGGGGCTGACATTTCTACTCTGGACGCCCTGGTTGCGTCTTACATATGCATGCTCAATTGGTTGTTTTTCTTCGGGCACGGTGGTTCCTTGCAAATGAAATTAGAAGCACATACTGTTTTAAGAAATGTGTGTATGTGTACCGTATTTTCCGGACAATAAGGCGCACCGGACTATAAGGCGCACCTTCAATGAATGGCCCATTTTAAAACTTTGTCCTTATATAAAGGCGCACCGGACTATAAGGCGCACCATTAATGCATCATGTCAGATTTTTAATCCTAATCAAATCATTCTCCATTTTATCTTTTTTATTTCAACTTCAGATGCAACAAATGACTTTATAATCACAAAATAATGATCCATAGTCTTTTTGATTCATGATTCATAGTCTTCAGCAGGCCATTTATGCTTGATTTCATGACACAATGCTTCGTTTGAATTTAGGAATTTAGTCCATATATAAGGCGCGCTGGACTATAAGGCGCACTGTCGGCTTTTGAGGAGATTTTAGGTTTTTAGGTGCGCCTTATAGTCCGTAAAATACGGTACGTTTTTGTAACTGCAAACGCTTTCTTTAAGGATAACTGTTATACATAGGAGTGTCTAGAATTATAGAAAGACTAGACTTCACACACCAGCAGAGATTATATTGCCATTATAATCGAAACAATTTTCCATAAAGAGCACAAGAGCAACCTCTATTTGCAACATAAACTATCCTAAAATAAACCTTACAAATTATGGCAAATGTAATCAAATATACTTGAGAGGATTCCTTCCAAACTACAGTGCAACCATTCCATGTGGATGATTTGCGATTGCCACTTCGATTCCCTTGTGTTGAAATCTATCATTCGTCGGGCAGTGTGTGTCTGCCTCTATTTAGACCTTGCTCACACATCCAGAAATAGCGAGGAGAAAAAGGAAGGGAGGGAACGATCATGAGTGCAAAAGCAACCTAAAAAAAAAATGTCATCGCAAGTGAGACGCAGATGGACAAATAAATCACATTACGGTGAGCTGAGGCTTTGCAGGAAGTCACTGCTTTGTGTTGACTTCAAATAGCCTCGTCGCATGTTGTTCCACTTGTGCTGTTTGTTCCTCACATTTTTCAATCAAATAAACAAGATGACAATATCACAATGATGAACGCTCTTTTCATGTGAGGGTATGCCTGACATCGCAATTTCTAGTTCCATAGAAGGATTTTTTGAAAGCTTCGCAGTGGGGGGGGCGGGGGGGACACTAAATTTACAGATATGCAATGATATGAAAACTGCCCGAAATAAGACTTGCATGAAACACACATGCATATCTATGCACAGTAGGTGTCCATAAATAGTGATGGAAAAATCGATAGTGGTGTCCGGTTATATCCGCTCGACTGGCGCGTGGCCTGCACTCTGGCCTGTTCAAACAACAGTCAGCCAACGGTCACTCCGACCATATGTCACTGGCCCCGGCTGCACCACGTAAGGCTTAAAGTATCAAAGTCAAGGTCAACGGTCAAGTGGGTAGAGGCTCTCTGGAATGGTGCATGAGCCGAGCTAATCCGCCAGTTATGAAATCAGAGACTAGTAAAAACTGCTCAATTATCTAAAAAATTGAATGGTAATAAAAATTGCTAGCAATATCTTATCTATTTTCTATCTTATTTTTTTTTTTTTTTAAAGTGAAGACAATTTGTAATTTTAGTATGGACATATGAAGTCGATGAATAATATGTCTTTGCAGGCCACATAAAATGATGTGGTGGGCCGTATTTGGCCCCCGGGCCTCAAATTTGACACCTATGGCCAAAGTTGTGCTAATGCATTAGCATTAAGTAGTCACGAGAACCTGCAATGCTGTTGATGATATTAATTATTGATGTTCAAATTAGAGTGAGGGCTGGAGAGCCGGACAATTCTATGGTCATTTAAATGCTAGATGTCAGTGATGAGGACTCAGGGTCAAAGGTCACGTCTCCTCCTCCCCAGAGTGCTTCCAAAAACACGAATGTAAAGGCTAATTGAAGATGTGAAAGTGAAAGTTGAGTGGACTCAAAATTTCAAGTTTGATTTTGAAGCTCACTGCAATATATGTGTAGTGACTAAAAATGGGTCCAAATGGGCTGAAAGTGGCGAACCGAACCGGCGGTGAGTCAGTCTCACATTTCCATGTGGGATGTGAACCACAGAGAAAAACAGTGACTAAGATCATGACAGATCTCACTCGAACTTGCCACACTACAAGGCAGACCTGCGATATCAGATTCTTCCGTGCATGAGAGCGAGCGTGTGCGTGTTGGCGAGACAGAGAGTGTGTCAGCCAGCTTACGTCAGCCTCCGAAAACTGCAAAGCAGCAATCTTTCACCCCGACAACAATGTGTTGTTGTGTATGAAAGCAGATTATGAGGTGAGAAACACCTCGAGCGTTAATGTCCGTCCATCTAGGAAAGTACTCTGCCCCTGATTAGCAGGAATTTGGGTGTTTCTCTCACTTCAGATTAGAGTTAAAGCCAACAACTCTTACCGGGCCAGATATGTGTCGCATGTCAATATGCTTGCCTGATTCAAATGTTTGCACATGCAAGGTCAGGAGTTCATAGTTCTCCGTATGGCACATTGCGTCGAAAAAGAGAAGGGAGGGGGTTGTGATAATAATTGATAAATGTATGTGGCTACAAAGTGTTAGCCTCCAACATCATGAGAATTATGAATATGCTATAACATTCACAGACACTCTGTAAAAGCTTTCCCAACCAAATGATTTTAAAAGAACAAGCTTCAAATAATAAATACCGCAATTTACGGACGATAAGTCGCGTTTTTTTTTCATAGTTTGGGTGGGGGGGCGACTTATACTCAGGAGCGACTTATATATGGGTTTTTTTTTTCACTTTTTTGGGCATTTTATGGCTGGTGCGACTTATACTCCGGTGCGACTTATAGTGCGAAAATTACGGTAATAACAATCATAAAGAAATTATTAATGTAACAATAAAATAATCTTTTCTGTCTGACTAAAAGACCGGTTTAAATCGTAAGTTTAAAATTGTGTATAAAGTGGATTTAGCCAGCTGTGGCAAACCTCAGGCCCTGGAACCTTGTCCTCTTTCACCACATTCTATCAACAATGAAGTTGTGTAATGTCCGTTATCACTACATCCCCCCCCACCCCTCTCTCTCTCTCTCTCTCTCTCTCTCTCGCTCCGTCTCTCCCTCGCTTTGGCACTGGCTAAACAGACATGCTGTTCACTATTCCTGTGGGCTTCTCTTATCTCCTCTTGCCCCTTCAGCCCTGCCCTTTCCTGTCTACACTGGCAACACCTTCTTATCCACCTCTCTTGACACACACACACACACACACATGCGTTGATGCTTTACGAGCTGTTAATGGAGTGATCTGAACAAGTAAGCACAATTCTGACCAGCAGAGGCCTATAAAAGTAGGCACAAAAGGAATCTAGAAGCCATCATGTTTCTCCAGCAACCTAAGCAAATATGCTGGCAACAAAAGCAGTTCCATCAACTCGTTCCTTAAAGATGGACATACAGCAGGGATGTCAAACAAAGTGAAAAAAACCATATATATGTATATAAGTCGCGCCTGAGTATAAGTCGCCCCCCCACCCAAACTATGAAAAAAAACGCGACTTATAGTCCGAGAATTACGGTAGTCATAGTTTCTTTCGGAGGGCCATTATGACTGTCAACCCAAATAAATGTATGAGCACCTCATATTATATACAGTCAAAGCTACAAAACAAATAACTCGTTATTAAAAGTGAAGACAATTTGCAATTCTAGTAATGACACACAAATTTGATGCACAATCTGTCTTCATGGGCCACTTAGAATGATGTGGTGGGCCGGATCTGGCCCCGGGGCCTTAAGTTTGACAACCGTAACATACACTATACATGATTTGGAGTCTTACTGTTTAGAGATCCCGCCAAAGATCAACAGGTGCATGTTTCTTGACTAACTTGTGTAAAAGTTCCATATCTGTTTTAACGCCAGGTATGTTTCTGGCCGGGTGTAATCTATAGTAGCCTACCCCTCCTCGTCTATCCCCCCCCCCCCCTGCTGAATCTATGCTTGTTTAAAAACTATGCAGCGAGTGAGTAGAAGACGCCATCGCCCATGCACAACAACATCTCGCTGGCTCTTTCACTCCCTCTCTGTTCGCCCACTTGGTGTTCTCCCTCTGCAAAACTTTCCCAAGAATCCAAACATCATGCGGTTCCGGGAAGAGCAGCTCACGCTGTCTTTGTTATTTCTTGCTTTTCTTTTTTTTCTTTTTTTTAAATGTCCAAGGACCGTGCTTTTGACTTTCGATTGGTTTGGCCTTGCATACGTGCATTGGCGCACACAATGCTGGTGAACCTATCACACCTACCGCACATTGGCAGACAGAGGAACGGCCTCTCCCTCAAGGGAGAATGGTTCAAATTCCACAGCTGATAGAAAAAAAACACAAGAGCGAAACGCGGAACGGAGGAACTGATCACCAAACCGCCAACCATCCCTTTCCTTCATCAGTTCTCTGCCCAGATTCAGTAAAACCTTTCATAATGAACCCGCCTGAGGTCAAACAAAGGCAAAGAAAGCAGAATTCCCAAACAGCAATTTGCATAGTGTCACTTTACATCAATTTTTTTTTCTATTGTTGTTTGCTGAGTGGTCCACTTCTTATCAAACAACCAATGCGCATGAATGGATTGTTCTCAACATTAAAAGCTGAATTTTTTTTGGTCTTCTCAACTTTTCCCCCCTGACTGCTCATTTCATTTGCATTACATAAGAGTTTGCGTAACTCAAAAACCCAAAGTACTCATCAATTGGTGCAACGAGTACACTCGAGAAAAAATGACAAGATGATTACATATCTAAAGTAAAGACATCTTTGTGGCTCCGATCTTCTAGACAAACGCCTCACGGGCAGACACATGATATTTAATCAGTCGCTTAAAGAGACACACCCACTCAATTTTTTTTCCTTTAGTTATCCAAACACGTTAATTCAGAATATAGATGTTTGGGAAAAAAAAAGTTTAGTTAAGATAAATTACAACTTCTTCCGATAAGTGTACAACTTTTTTTTCATGCAGTCCACACCAGCCGAACCGTTGCGCCAGTTCTGCAGCATGCACAATCTAAATAATAAGTTGTCTTGTTTTTTTTAAATGGACCAAGTAATTCCTACCTTTACTTTGACATCCACCTCCGGGATGAATCAGTTCGCGTCTCTTTCTCCTCGACGTCCACTTACAGTTCAACACGTCCCGGTCCGGCTGCTCTTCTTGTCTGTCTCACCCTGCAAGCCACACGCGCATGCAATGATGATGATTGTGATTAAGATGATGACATCTAATCAGGAGCTTTTCGCCCTTGGTACAATTCGACCAAAAAGATGTTTTTGTCATGTTGCAAAAAGATGCACGCGTGCTATTTTGTTTTGTTTCCAGACAAACATCACCCCGCCTAGTTGAACAGATTGTGCACGCGTGGAACTCCGTCAAGGTTGTTCTGGTGCTTTCGAGTTTTTATGTTATTGTGTCTCACCTACGAATCAGACACGCCTGGAATCCAACACATGCGCCGCTACTTTATTATTTCTTTAGTTATGAAAATTCACGCTGTTTGTAGAAATAAAAATAAATTCCCAGTCACCCTGAACGCATCCGATCACAAGCTGCAGCAAAGTCATGTTTCTTTCTCCTCACCGAGTTAAAGTCCTTGCTGCAAGGGAGCGTCTCTCCCTCCTCTCCCGATCTTCCGTGGCCTCTCTTCACGGCGGTCGCGCCCACTTATGTTGATGTTCCACTCCGGGCCAGCCTTCAGTAGCAGCAGCAGCAGCAGAGCGCCCCGACGTCAGCCTCATCTGTCGTGTGCTCAGAGCCACACCCATCCATTCATAAAGTGGAGAGTGCGCTTGTGCATGGCCATGTACGTGCACACGTACAGCAGCTGACAATCCAATTGCATCATATTCTGCATGCATAACATTATTATTAAGATTTTCGGTGATCAAGTGCAAGAACCAGACATAAGAAAAGATGCCTTTACAATGATTTAGACAATGGATGGATATTTCTTGCAGCTTCTCGCTCAAAATTGTACACAATCTGTCATTATTGCCATCAAACATTACATCTGTGAGTTTTTCATGACGCTTAGTGTTAGGAACATCTTTTTTAAAGTTGCAGACGATTGCATCATCTATGTAGGAGTCGTCACCACTCCAAAGTCCAATGTGAAAATCTGGGATTGGTTATTCATCCTAATTCTGGTTATCAAGTATAAAAATATAAAATAAAAGTGATACATGAATGTAAGTCATGTTTCTTAGCGATAACTTGAGGTGGATCAGTGAAAAAAGCTGCCAAATTTTGTTTTCATCTTGAAAAGGAAAAATGTTCCCAAACAGTCACCCGGATAACATTTGTGTTGGTTTACCGTATTTTCCGGACTATAAGGCGCACCTCAAAAGCCGACAGTGCGCCTTATAGTCCGGTGCGCCTTATATATGGACTAAATTCAAACTGGCCCGAAGCATTGTGTCATAAAATCAATCATGAGTGGCCCGCTGAAGACTATGAATCATGAATCAAAAAGACTATGGATCATTATTTTGTGATTATAAAGTAATTTGTTGCATCTGAAGTTGAAATAAAAAAGATAAAATGGAGAATGATTTGATTTGGATCAAAAATCTGACTTGATGCATTAATGGTGCGCCTTATAGTCCGGTGCGCCTTATATAAGGACAACGTTTTAAAATGGGCCGTTCATTGAAGGTGCGCCTTATAGTCCGGTGCGCCTTATAGTCCGGAAAATACGGTACTTTTAAAAGAGAAATTCTCCGTTATATCATAAAAAACCCGCCCAAAATCCGACTCCAGTGACATCATATCGACCCAGTTCAACCAAAGTCAACATGTCTAAGACTTCTGTTCATCTAAGCACTCAAAATCTTGCCTGGCAAGTCTGTGACAGCTTTTTTCTACGCCACGCCGCTACGGATCTAGCAATATGGACACAATAGGTCCATAATGGAGAGCGTCCACACACACGTAAACATAAACCAGATTCTCGATGCGTCTCTCTCCTAAGTGGGCAAACTGCTGATCCCATGTGTGGTGGAAAAGGCTTGGATCAGCACAACGATGGAAAAACAAAGAGTGCACAGCGCCTTTACCACAGACACAACACAATATTGACACACACAAAGGAGCCATCTCGGTCCAGTTTGGATCACTTTCACTTATGCACGGGAGGAGCCAAAGCGGTGTTTGACACCGGCCATTGAGCCGCCACAATGACACACGTTCGGGAGCTGAGCGGCCACAATGAGCCTCTATTTGCTCTGGAGCCTCTGTTATTCTTTCTGATGATCGCTGGAACTAAGCACGTGACAAAAGTTCCAATTGAGCTTGAACAATCGCTCACAAAGGAGCCAATGACTTGGGTGTCTGTGGACCTCTTTGCCAACATCATGGCTCAGTGGTCACTTTTGGGAAGGGTGGGAGATAGCTGGGATCTGCTGTCAATTATTTCAAATAATAATTATATATATTAAAAATATGAAAAATAATCATGATAGTAATGAGGACAAGCAGTATATAAGAACTGAAGAGATTTTTTGTTTAAAATGAGTAGCAATGAAAATAAAGGAACTTTAATTTTCTCCTTGTTTCATCAAAAATACCGTAATTTTCAGACTATAAGTCGCGGGTTTTTTCATAGTTTGGGTGGGGGGCTACTTATACTCAGGAGCGACTTATAAACATTTTGGTTTTACTTTTTTGGGCATTTTATGGCTGGTGCGACTTATACTCCGGTGCGACTTATAGTCCGAAAATTACGGTAAGACGTTATATTTAACACAAGTTTAGCATGTTTTAATTATGCGCAACCAATGTCCGATTTGAGCAAATCCAATGGAAGCACCGGATTTTTTTGTCCAGTGATATATTTAGCTAACAGCAAACTTGTCTCGGTGTAACGATGAGTCAAAAAAGATTTTGGGCTTCCTTGGCCCACTAGCGGGTCCCTGTATGGCGTCAGTGAGGTGCGAGGACCAGACGCTGGCGTAGCGTCAACGCTGTCAGCTGGGCATTGGCACGTGTGTCTCATGTCAGCACGACCACAGCGCAGTACTTGTGACTGCTGTTGCTTCCCTGGCAGCACATTGGTGTTGCCATGGAAACAAGAATGAGCACAGCTACCCCTGCCCTGACATCATTAGTTGTTCTCAAGATAACTCGGGTCCTCTATCTTTCTCCTCATATTTATTTCGCCTTTCTCCGACGCAGTCACTTCAAGTAATGCACAAATGTGTCTTCTTGCAAATCTCCTCGACTTCCTCTCTCCTAATGGAGAGGTGTGCGGGTCAGCGCCTAATTGACAAAAGCTCCTCACAGGACAAAATGAGCAGATTGCAGTGTTTGTATTTCTGCTCCATGTACTACTTTGTGTCTGATCATGTTGAATTTACTCTGCACCGATGGGCAGGCAGGAAGCCATATGGCATGTCAGGTAGGAGGTTGACAAAATGAAACAAAAAGCAAAAAGCCCGACGGTACTCTTCGGCCTTCTTTCTACTCTCACTCGTCACCTAAAAGCATTCGGCCAATGTAGAAAAAGTTTTTTTCAAACCGTCCAGGCCCTGAGGTAGCAAAGCAGTCCCAATTTTATTTATAAGCATTCGTATGTTATTTATTGTAGATTTGACAACAGAGATGTTAGCATATGCGTCTAAGTCAATACTCTGGAATTTTCCTTCAGCTGACTGACCATTCGTCATGATGAGGTGGCCGTTTCTAGGGAGAGTAGCAACAGTGCTGCACTTTGTCCATTTATAGCCATGGACTGATAAACATCAAGAGTTTTAGAGGTACTTCCCAGCTTCGTATTTAAAAAAATATTGATGTGGGTATTTTGAAAGCTCAGCATTTTACGTTACAGTTGCTCGGCTGTTCTCGAGGACAGTTACCGTAATTTTTGGACTATAAGTCGCGTTTTTTTTTTCATAGTTTGGGGGGGGGGGCGACTTATACTCAGGAGTGACTTATATACATATATATGGGTTTTTTTTCACTTTTTGGGCATTTTATGGCTGGTGCGACTTATACTCCGGTGCGACTTATAGTCCGAAAATTACGGTACGTGAAAAGTAACAGCACACCGCAATTATTTTGCTGGCTCGTCTGCATAAAGTGAAGATGTGAGCATGGTTGTGTACGCTGGGAGCATATTTGATGCATTTGTCCGTGCGTGGGAGTGACAGAGCAGCTGGGGAATGTCTCGGGCAAATAGGGTCATTTGGGCCAAACTACAAATATATGGAACGCTCCACCAAACTGCAGTTGGCCAATACAATAAGAACATCAACTGCTTGTATGCATTTCCAGCCTCAGAAATTGTTCTTGTGAGATTTATGCTTGATGATTACATTTCTGGAAATCAACTCACTATAATTAGGCTTCCAATCCCCCAAAAAAGGGACAGACTTTGTGATGGATCTTATTTATTAATGGTGATAGATCTTATTTATGAATGGCTTTGAGTTCATGGCAGATTCAGCATTTGAGTGTCAAAATATATATTCTTTTGATATCTTGCTGTGAAATGCGTACCGCTATCAATTACGTTTGAACGCTGACGACATTCCGCCATCACTCGCGTGCTGACAAAAGCATGCCCTGATATGCACTAAGGGTGCAACAGAGACCATCTGTCAATGTTTTCTTCACTTCAGTGCCAGCCCAGTTCAAATGAGTGACGTCTATAACCGTCTATGGCACTGAATGAGTCAATTGAGGAATATTCCATTCATTTTTTACCACAGATGAGAGCGAGCAGTTTTCTTTCACCTGGGATGATTCCATCACATACTACTTTGTCCCTTGCCACTCTGCTATTGTGTTCTAGAAAATTGGTGTGATGTCTCTGCAGTGTTGTGTGCTCTATTGCTATCATGACGTGCGTGTGGACATGAATGAGCCATCAAAACACCTCGGAAAAGATCCACAAAGCGATGAAGACGCACAATTCAATTTGTTCCCGGAGACGTATTCAGACTTCCTGTAGCGCCGTAAAGAGGCCGAGTCATATCACTCAAGAGGGAGAATTGAATCGGACTTGATTTGGCGTATTCTACCGGAACATGAATCCATCAACATTTCTGTGGTGCCTATCTATCCACATCCAGGCAACCTGCATCCTGGCTAACGTCAGCACGCTAACGTCAAACAGTGCCCAGTGCTAGGCAACGATGCCATCCCAGATGGCAGGCTCTGATGTTTAGTTTGCTTTCTTCTAATGCACGTAAATCCCATTTCCGAACCAAGCCGCCTTGATGACACATTAGGGAATACATTACGGAGTCAGGTCTGAGAGTACCGTAATTTTCGGACTATAAGTCGTGTTTTTTTTTCATAGTTTGGGTGGGGGGGGCGACTTATACTCAGGAGTGACTTATATACATATATATGTTTTTTTTTTCACTTTTTTGGGCATTTTATGGCTGGTGCGACTTATACTCCGGTGCGACTTATAGTCCGAAAATTACGGTATTTGGACAATGTCAGTTTGGAATTGATGAGCTTCTGAATGCAAAGGAGTGAGATTCATTCAGGGTGAAGTTTTTTCCAAATTTGCAAAGTACCAGCAGCGTATTGGGGAGCTGCTCAGCTGTTTGTTTTTATCAGTGAGTTGGTTCATCCATGGCAGCAGACTGGAGGGGCTTTAGGCTCTATCCCGGCTGGCTTAGCCACACAGAACCAGCAGCTGCCACGAACGTGGACGGCCGGGCGCGGGATAAACTGCTCGCTCTTCGGCACGGTAATGAAATTGAGCACGTGAACACGCGTGTATCCGCCACATTTTCGCTACTTGATGCTGCATTGGGTAAAACAACTTTGCTCCTCATCTGAAGCCTGTTATTTTTCTCTATTAACATTTAATTGACCCAAATGTTTCCGGGAAAAATAAAGAAGCCTCACTCGTCTTATACATTTGGAAGTGGAACATGCACATAGATGCAAAGTGGGCCTCATGTTCTTGTCTCTCCTTTTTGTGTGCTCAGCTGGAACAGGCAAGAGTCAACAAGTATTGCAGAAGTGGCCCCGGGCTTGAGAAAAATACCGCGCTGTGTTATCGACTGATCCAATGAAGACTAAATTAATGTTGGTCTCTGCATTTGAGAGACAAGTGACATCATCGTCCCCTATTTCAAATCCTTTGTTTGACAATCCCTCCCTGCTCCATCATGCATTTTGTTTTTATTCAATTGCTTTTCAGCAATCTCTTCCTATGTGTATCATACTGTTCCAGAAAAGTTACGTAACAGCGTCTGTGTTATCGGAGACCTCATTTTAGCCATCAGGTCTACCGCTGAGCCAGTCGACCGCGAGATGTGACACAACGCGACCTACTAAAAAAGTATCGACTCCATTAAGAACGTTTGACGTTTGCGCCGCTCGGTGTGACCCGGGCATCAGCGTTCGACCCTTACGGTCAGCTGGCACCTCTCAAATTTAAGTTGCGTAACATGACATGGGTGTGCGACATCAAAACAAGTCTTGTCACTTGCTGTTATGTGATCAGTGTTGACTGCAAATCAGAAAAAAAAAAAAAACGAGTACAATTCTGGGATTTAGTTTAGCCGCAGACTGACAACAGCGTGCAATTCCTCGCTGACCTGATTCTTCTTATCTCGTCAAGGTTTATTTGTGATACCTCGCCACATGATAAGAGCAATTCACTGTGGGGTTGTTTCTTCTTCGTTTGCTTCACATCATTTGTTGTTGGGTTAACAATTTCCATACATGTATTGAAATATGAAATATGTATTTTGCATGGACTGCATGCAGCTTTTTGGCCCATATTTAAAATTGCATTTTTATCATACTATGACCTGAATAGAGCTGGTGACCAAATATGGCTCCCCTACAGCATTTAAATTGCCCATCTGATTTTGAGCCTGATAAAACTACAAAACCACAGGAACGTTTTGAAATCAGAACATCTGAAAAAATATTATTCTCCAACTTTCAGATGGACCTTTGCGGTCCATTATCAAAATGACACTGTCCTCTAGTGGCATTTCTGTGTATTAGAGATATTTAATTTATAAGCAAGTAAACATTTCCTCTGAAAAATATCTTCATTTAACCATTTGATTCATCTTCCATAAGCATATCCGAAAAGTATTAAAAATTCAACCCCGAGGCCCTTCCGGGATCTGTGACCTTCTGCGTGCGCTCCATCTGGATCAATTGCGGAAATATCGTATGACACGTGTTTGATATCCGTGTACTCAGCGATGGTAAAGGTGACATCTTATGTCCGCGAGTAGCGTATAATTTCATTCAGGTCATATCCTGTCACGGCAAAGGCGTAGCCGTCGCCATCGCAGAACTTGGCGCCGCAGATTTGTGTGTCTGTCACACACTCGTTGTGTAGATGGGCAACCTATGAGGAAATGGGAAAAAAAAAAGTTTTACACTAAATTACACTAATGTGCAGTGTCTTACCTCCACACTGTTGCTTTCTGGGGTTACCGTCAGGTGCCACACCCTTACGAAAGAGTCTTCGGCGGCCGACAGGAGCTGCGGAGCCCAACGAGCATTTAATCCGACTCATAGCCTGCCAACATGTAGTATCGCTTTCCTCAACTCACCAGGCCGGAAAAAGGAGCAATATCCAGTGAGTAGATCCACCGGGCGTGGGCGTTGACCTCGGCGTGCAAAATCCCCGTCACAGCCTCGTAGAGACGGATCTGGCCTGTTCCGTAACCTGCCACCACTGTACCTTTCCACAGCTTTACAGATGAGCAGCTCATACTGGCAGAAGATTGAGGAAAGAAAAAGCGGCAATTACCGTATTTTCCGGCCTATAAGGCGCACCTAAAAACCTAAAATGTTCTCAGAAACCAACAGTGCGCCTTATAGTCCGGTGCGCCTTATATATGGATCAAATTCCTAAATTCAAACTGGCCCGAAGTATTGTGTCATGAAATCAATCATAAGTGGCCCGCTGAAGACTATGAATCATGACTCAAAAAGACTATGGATCATTATTTTATGATTATAAAGTAATTTGTTCCATCTGAAGTTGAAATAAAAAAGATAAAATGGAGAATGATTTGATTTGGATTAAAAATCTGACATGATGCATTAATGGTGCGCCTTATAGTCCGGTGCGCCTTATATAAGGATAAAGTTTTAAAATGGGCCATTCATTGAAGGTGCGCCTTATAGTCCGGTGCGCCTTATAGGCCGGAAAATACGGTACATCAGAGGAGCGAGTCGTTAGGAAGGTAAGATTGAGCAGAGGAACAAACAATCAAGAAGAGTCTGGTTGCCTCGATTCAACTTCGGTGCGTTCCCACAATATATTTATCATGACTTTCGCACTGCTCCAAACGGTGTGACAACTAGCGACTAGACAAAATAAGGACATTTCGTTCTTACTCAAATCCACCAATCTTGTTGAGGAGCTGAAACTCTTCCCCAGACTTCCACACGCACAAGGTGCCGCCGTCGTCGGCACTGACCAGGTCGGCAATGCATTCCTGCGGGGAAGACAGATGTTATTCTTATACAAGTTCAATGAGCAATATCGTATTTTATAACAACACCTGGCTGCCTGAGCACTCTGGGGCCAAGTCAGTGATGGGCTCCTTGTGCTCCTCCAGAACTTCAGATAGGGTGATGTTACTGCCTTTATTGGGAATATCAAACACCAGGATTCCACAAGAGGACAGACCTGGAATGATAGGTAGAGACAAATGTCTTGGATTATGTCATCTCAAATATTATTCTAAGGTCAAGTGAAATGAGTTTTGCCCCCTACTTACCCACACATACGTAATTCTCCCACACAGCAGCAATCCCCCGAGCAAACACTGCCTGAGCTGGGGATAAAAGACACATTTATGACAGGATGAGAGGCAAAATAATAACTTTTTAAAATGTTTTATCAGTGAAATTGATTTTTCTAGTGCTAATGTTACCTGTTGGTGTTTCAGGAGTATCCAGTGCATGCCAATATACCATGATGGAGCCATCTGATTCATACATCTTAAAAAGATTCCATAGTTAGAAACAGGCTCAAGATTTGATTCATGACCAGTCCAACATTTGTTTACCTGGATGCCTTTCTGTGAAGTGACTACCAGCAGATCACGAGAGGGCAAAACACAAAATGCAGCCTATTGCAAGAAAACAAATCACAAATCAAATGATTAAAACAAAATCATAAAACAGTTTTGTAATGATGCACAACCTAACCTGCATGATGAGCGATGGACTTGTTGCGACGTTGGGCTCTTTGGACTGCAGCTGACGGTGGGAGGAATTGAGGCCGTCCCACGACACGCTGACCATGTTGACCACATTGGCATGGACCACCGTGAAGTAGGTGAGGCGCCGAGGGGCGATACGCAGCACGCACAGGTTGTTGTACAACGCCGAGGCGCTGTTCTTAATTTGAAAGCTCTTTTCTTTTTGATACATCGAAAGGATCGATTCAGTGCCACTAGCAACTAGGCTAACTCAGTAGCTGCTAGCAAGCCACTAGCAACAACACCGTAAAAAAAAAACGCTGAAAAAACAAAACTGTAAATATTGTACTGTAAAACTTCCATACGATCGGTTGCCAACTATAGAACGATTACCGGTGCGCGTGATTACTAATAGTGAAGCAAGCTCTTATCTCGATCGCATTTCCTCGGCGTCTACCGCAGCCATAGAAACAAATGTGACGTCAGACCCATGTGTTCAGTTGCTAAGCAACAGATGTCCGCACCCGGAAGTAAACACAAAGAAAGCAAAAAGGCTTATATGATTGTAAAAACAGCAACACAAAACAAATGTCAGCCGAATAATTGGAGGTACGTTTTTATATTAATGCATTTTAAGTAAATGTAATGAATGACAACAGGGTAAAGATGTGTTGCAAGTGAGAATAATGCAAACCTTGGCACACCGTTAACAAATCGCGCTTCGAATTCCTTTTCAGAACTTTTAACTCGGTTTTAGTTTTTTTCTTCCCACAATTGTTTGATGGCTCTGTAAAGAAAAGCCATCATGAAGTACAAATAGTTATCCGCAAATAAGACACAAATGACTCACAGGCTGAATCAACAGAAAATATAGTGTATATTTTACACCATTGTACATCTTAACACAAAAAGCTGTTATGTACTTCATCTGTTAATACATGTGGCATATCGATAAACGATGACTTGACAAACCAGAAAAATCAAAGCGCATTAAAAAGTGTTGCACGAGTCTTTGCAATTTTAAAAACCGCCACGAGAGTGCGCTACTATTTGCCTTATTATACAATACTTGCAGTATACATCATTTATTTATTGATTGAAAATGCTTTGTCATATTTACATGGGCAGTGTTAAAATGAACTACATGTGTACAAACAATATACATTTTTTCGTGACAAACCTTCAAGACTTTACGGTAATCCGTGTTTCTTATATTTTCCCTTCTTATGCAGCTAAAATAAAGTAACCTCATATTGTCAAGATGTCGCGCTCAACATCTAAAGCCCAAGCTGACAAGGGTAAGACACCTGCTCGAATTTCCCCACCGCCCTCCCAAGAACCAGAAGAGGAAGACATTATCCCCGGGTGTCTTACTCAGAGCCAATGGATGGAAATGTTGGCCCAAGAAGAGGCGGATGATGTCATAGGGGAAATAATGACCGATCTGATGACCAATGTTATGGAAGGCTGTTACAATGTCCACATTAAAAGACAGGTAAAACACATCTATTGCATGAGCATCAGAGATAAACAACTCAAGTGAATATTCTTTTTCCCAGTTATCATCTTTCACTGCATACTGGGCCATGGATTACTTCATACAGACTGTGGAGCAGAAATTCATGTGTCGAGATAAATGGGAAGATGCAATGGAATTGTCCGGAACAGAAGACTCAGAACCAATACCAATCACTCCAGATGTATGGGCGGAGGGTTGTTTTCCTGTTATCCACGGAACACCTCCACCTGAGCCTGTGTCACCACCACAGGTATCTTTTAACTGTCGCTTCTAAAAGTCTTATCTTTTTTATTATTATAATGACAGCCTAGGCATGGAACAACTTAATTCACCTCTCATTATTTCTTATTTTTTTAATAACTTGTGCCAATGAATTGTGTCTGTGTTTGACTCTATTGATTGATTAATATTTCACTTTGTGTACTCACATCAACCAGGAAGCTAGTATTTGCGAGGACCTTGAACTGGCATATTCTGAAGAAAATCAGCAAGATGTTCCCATGCCACAAACCAGCATCACTCCTGAGCCACCTCAAGGGAAAATAGGCCCCAGCGGGCATGTCGGTGATGAGAATTGCCAAGAACCAAGTCCTGAGCAACCTGAAGGGGAAATAAGTCCAAGCCGGCATGTCAATGACGAGATGTGCCAAGAACCAAGTCCTTGCCCCAAACCAAAAACTTCCACCAAGAAAAAACAAAAAGCCAGAAGTACTGTATCATGTGCAGCAGAAAAAACGGAAACCAATGGTGATAATAAAGTCCCTTCTGGTTCTAAACATACAGCATCACAACCTTTAAAGGCGAAACAAACGATAAGTAAGCTCAATCATTCTTCCTTGCCTCGACATTGGATCACTCCTCACTACGAGATAGACAAATGCACAAAATCCAGCACAAAAAAATCAGGTGAACATTCCAAACCTGTGCCTAGTAGCCAGCAGACTGGTTTAGTAGGAACGTCGCGGAATCCTGTGAGCCGAGATCAGTCTGAGAGGTTGTCTTCCGTAAAGGATGAGAAGATGATGGCTAGAGCGTTGAGGATGGACACCATCAATTTGGCCAAAGGTGTTTCTCTTGTGGAGCCCCATAAAACAAAAATAAAACAGCTCCCATTGAAATCACAAGCTCACACTGCCAGGTTGAGGCCGATAAACAGTGAGTCTGTGGAAACAAATTTTCCTGTTGATGAGTTGACAACAAAACGTCCACCTCAGGTTACCCAGTTGTTGCCGTCTGACAAATTTAAATTTTGATAAAATAAAAATTCTTTGCTCAAATTTTTAACGGATTCACTTTCATTTAAAAGCAATGTGTGTGTGTGTGTTTGGGGGGGGGGGGGGGGGGGGATTTTAAATCAAATTCTTGATAAAAGAAAATCATAAATTATATACTTATCATTTGAGAATGGGGAAATAGTTTTTTGTGGTGGGGCAGAGAAAAAAACGAAATTAAAGATAAAAAATGTTTTTAAATACAGCATATGGCTGTAATCATATTAATTATTTGAAGTAATCCGCTATGAATATGACTCAACTGACTTCCTGTGATTATGATTAGATTGAACGTTACGAATAAAATTATAACTTTAATTGTGTTTTTTGTGTACTTTTATCATATATTTTGCAATATTTTGGTGTGACGTTTCAACCTAACTTGAGAAAGCCACCCGGAAGCATACCAGCGCCAGACCAATCACGATTCACATTTACCCACGATGAACCAATCGGATAATGTTTTGCCAGTTAGCACGTTTGAACGACCCGTGCACATGTGAGACAACGCTACAGTGTCTATTGCAGTGTCGTTAAAACCTGAAGAAATTAAAAATTTAACCTCACTTTCTCGGGTGGATTAGACATGAAGAAGAAGCGGGTAAATGCTGCGTCAGTCAAGGTAAGCCTACATTTAATTTTGATTCCTAAATGTGAATATGAGCCCCTCGACACCTCGAATTGTGTTTTGGATATGCAGACATGCAGCCCTGCAAACTTAAAAAGGTTCAAAAGTATGCAGTAGTCACATGTCTAGCTGACTTCAAATTGTCTTATTGTATCTCTCCTCAGCGTACAATTTAAGAACAGTAAATAGCCTCAAACACCTTGTTTGGACGACTTGAATAATTCAGCTTTAAATATGTCTTCTAAATGTGTGAAACTTTGTTGTTTGTGTCACTAGATGATTCCAACAGAATTGACCAATAACGTGAAGGAGAAGGAGGAAAATGAACCTCCTATTAAAGTGAAAAAGAGCAACTCTGGGGAGCTGGCGTACCGCCCGGTGAAGATGTCCAGAAGTGACCTGTATAGACCCCCAACAGTGGAGGAGCTCAACCAGCTGAAAGAGGCAGAAAGTTTATTTCACTGCAGCTTGCTCAAAATGCAGGTAAGACTTCAACCTCAGCAACTTGAATGTGGTGAGAAAGACCTCCACTAAATGTTCTTTTCCACCCGATCACAGATGGAGGAGCTGCTGAAAGAAGTATCCCTCAGTGAACGCAGGAAACTACAAATCAATGCTTTTATTGAGACAGTCACCAAACTCCTGAGGAGCGTACCACTCTCACCTGAGGTGGAGGTGCGTAGTATTCTTCCTACTGCGGTTCTGTGCGTAAGGTGTAAGATTGCAGAAGCCCAGGAATTTTCAAAGTTGGAAACTTCACAAGGGAATTTGTTTGGTCACAGATACACGACCTGTCATGGTTGTCCAATGATGTGAAGGTTCCTATCCTCCTGTTACCAAAAACACAAAAGGGCAAATTCCACATGGGGCCTCCCGCTTCTATTGATCTGATTGGAAGTTACCCGTTGGGAACCTGCAACAAGCCACGCGTCATAGTCGACCTGACTGTCACAATGCCCGCTGTAAGTCCCGCTTTTCCGAGTAGAACAGTACAGCCAGTTGGAAATGTCTGAGTATGGGTCTGATGTATTTTTTTATAGGATATCCTCCACCCTAAAGACTTCTTAAACCAGAGGTATCCCAGGAAAAGAGCCATCTACCTGGCAGGTCTGGCTCAGTATCTGTCAACCTCCTCCGACATAGGATCCATGTCGTACTCTTGCCTTCATGGTAATCGGCTTCGACCAGTTCTGCTGCTGAAACCTCCAGGTGAGCTATTAAAAGTCAAAACTATTCTCAGCACATCGTATTATCCACTGTACAGGAAGTACAACCTTTATTTAATTTGTGATATGGTTTAGGTAAAGAGTCATCCACCATGACAGTCCACCTTCATGCTTGTCCACCTCCTGGATTCTTCAAACCCAGACGCTTCCACCCTCAAATGAATAACATCAGGACAGGCTGGTACACGGGGGCAAATAACACGCAGTCCGGTGAGATGAATGACTTTATACTGGATGTTGTTGTCACAGCCAGAGAAAGATACAAAATAACATTTGTCTCCTTTTTTTTTTTATTCCCTGCAGAGGCCAGTGAGCCTCCAACTCCACATTACAATAGCTCCCTTCTTGGTGATCTGCTGGTCAGGCCTCACCTCCAGTTCCTGTCTGCTGTGAGCGCTCAATGCTCCGCTTTTCCTAACGGGGTGGCTTTGCTCAAAGTCTGGCTCCGTCAGCGAGAGCTGGACCAGGTATGTTTCCTCCGCCGCACATACGGCTGTATTGTACGGCTTTCTCAGCGTTCCAGGGTATACCCGCCTCTCGGGCATGTCTGAGCGAAAAGTTCCAGCTAAACCTCACCTTACCGATGATTCAAAATGTAAATACATGGTTTGAAATGTGTGCTAATCTTTTGCCTCCATTTAAGGGCACCGGGTGCTTCAACGGCTTTCTGGCCTCCATGCTCTTGGCGTACCTTCTGACCACGCACAGAATCAGCAACACCATGACTGCCTATCAGCTGCTGCGAAACACTTTGAACTTTCTGGGTACGTCGATGAAAAGCTTTTCAACGCAAAGTTGCAATCAGAACTTCAAATCTGCTTCAATTTCTTTTCGCATAACTCCCAGCAAACACAGACCTGACTATGAATGGAATCACTCTGGCCAAAGATCCCGACTCGACAGCAGTGAGTGAACCTAAAAATACGTGAAACCTTCACAACACTCCCATTTGTGTGTTTTCTCTTCAGACTTAGGAAAAATGTCCTTTTGTCATCTCTTTGTCCCACAGCCTTCAATGGCAGACTTTCACGATGCATTCCAGGTCGTGTTCATCGATCCGTCCGGACATCTCAACATGTGTGCCGATATGACGGCTTGCACTTACAAGCAGGTACACCTCGGACTCTCGAAATAATCTCTGCTCAACGCGTCTATGTTTTAACCACTTGGAACAAATCCCCCAGGTGCAGCAGGAGGCGTCCATGTCACTGCAGTTCTGGGACGACCCCACTGTGGATGGTTTCCACAGCCTCCTCATGACCCCCAAGCCTATGACAAGGACCAGTGACCACATCTTCCAGTATGGCTTTTGAAATACCAGTCGATCGTCTCTATTTGAGCCTCCCGTGTTGATGCTTTTCATACCTTTCCTAGATTGTGTGACCTTGTCAAGCTGCAGTTCAGCTGTAAGAAGCTGAACTTCCTCAGTGAGCTGATGGACCATAGCGGAAACTACGTGCACACGGCGCTCCCGTTTATACTGTCGCTGCTTCAGAAAGGACTCGGCCAAAGGATCAGCCTTCTCACCCACTCACTTTCCCCGGAACCTGAGGTGAGTCATTAGCCAGGCGTGCTGGGTTCGTTTCGAAATCAGCAGATAATTGCTTTTATTAAGAAGAGTAACAATCGAAATAATCGGGAACATCATCTTTTACACAATCCGTGCGGTTGGGAGTTTTCCGATTGTGCAGAAAATAAATGGGTGATGTAATTCATATTTTTGTCCTAGTGGTCGCTGGATAGCGAACTCCCAAAGTACAAGGCCCAGCCGCCTCTCACCTTTGGTTTGGTGTTGCGGCCTGAGCTGGCCACGTCTGTCTTGGAACGAGGACCTCCAGCAGACAACCCGAAGGTAACTTTGCCCTCTTTAATAAGACATTAGGCACATATTGAAGACACGCTCCTAATAATAATAACATTTGATGAAATGAAAACAAAACTTCTTCTGTCAGGCTGCCGAGTTCCGACAGCTTTGGGGCGCTCGCTCGGAGCTCCGTCGTTTTCAGGACGGCGGCATCACTGAGGCTGTCCTGTGGGAAGGAGAAAGCATGTGCCAGAAACGGCTGGTACCGCAACAGATCATCACACACCTACTACAACTGTACGTACTTGTATTTTTCCCCAAAGTATGACGGATCGTTTGAAATTGTACTGCATTCCATTTTCCAAACAGCCACGCAGACATCCCCGAGTCTTGCGTGCAACACGTCGGGGCAAAGATTGAGGACGTTATCAAAATGGGAAGAAAGGTAAAAAAAAAAAATCACATTCACCAGTTAATTTTCAGCATTAAATTTGATAAATATGCTAATAAATATGACATTTCCCCCCACTTACATTGCCTTTAGGTGCCGAGTACTGGAGAGGAGGGAAGTTTGCGTGTGGTTCAGTCATATGATGACCTGAGCAGAAAACTATGGAAGCTAGAGGGTCTCCCACTGTCCATTACGTCGGTGCAAGGTGCCCATCCATCACTCAGATACACACAGGTGAGCTTGTTTTAAGTGGACGATAGTTTCTAGTCTGGTTTTCCATCTTAAACTCCCAACCCGTGCTCTCCAGGTTTTCCCTCCTCTGCCACTGAAATTCGACTACTCCTTCTTTGACAAAGGAAAGCCTTTCCAAATTCTGATACCCAAGGAAGGTAAACCTTGCCCGGCTTATGTGGACCCCATCACAGGTTAGTATGTAATCCAACCATGTTTGGGTTAGAAGTGACTGCTGCTGCTTACCGGTACGTCAACAATGTCCGATGGATGCTTTGGTATCCCGCAGTGATCTGTCACATGGAGGGCAGCGGAAAGTGGCCTCACGATCGCCTCGCCATCCGCCACATCCGAGCTGCTTTCCACATCCGCCTGGGAGAGTTACTCAATATGCAGCATGATTACACGTGTATACCCTGTGCCACACACTTGGACGTCTGGAAGGTATTAGTCAGGAACAGGCATCTTGTTTTGTTTTTGTTTTTTTTTAAATAAAAAATATATTTTTTGTCTTTCCCAGGACGGCTTCGTGTTTCGCATCCAGATGGCGTATCATCGAGAGCCCCAAGTGCTGAGGGAGCGAGTGAGTCCCGAGGGACTGCTGATGACCCGGGACAACGAGGAGGCTCAGAGCTTGGAGATGAGGACTCTACACAAGCCTCTTCTAACCAGCACACTGCACGGGTAAAACACAGTTTCCCACTTCAATATACGCTCGGGTACATTTTAGGCCTTCAGGAGGTTGAGAAGACGAACGTTGACATTTTCTTTGTCAGTCTCCAGCAGCAACACCCGTGTTTCGGGGCCGTTTGTCGCCTGGCCAAACGTTGGCTCGGGGCCCAGCTCTTCAGTGACGATATCACAGAGGACGCGGCGGACCTTCTGGTGGCTTACCTCTTCCTGCAGCCCGCGCCATTCACCCCTCCCGGGTAAGACGCCATGAGTCTTGTTTGTGCTTTTTTTTTTTTTCCCTTGCTATGTCGGTCATGTGAACGTGTTTTGCCCGTCCTCAGTTCTCCTCAGGTGGGCTTCCTCCGCTTCCTTCATCTGCTCTCCTCCTTTGACTGGAGGAACAACCCGCTGGTCGTCAACCTCAACAAGCAGCTCACAGGCAGGCCCTCTCACACATAGCCGTGCAATAACAAACAGTTGCTGACCTCTTTCTATTTACACATCTGACATACTTTTAACATCCCGCTCGCTCGTCGCCACGTTGTGATTGTTGTGCGCCTCTCCTCACGTGTAGCGGCCGACTACACAGAGATCAAGAATGACTTCATGGCCTCCAGGGAATCCCTACCAGTCATGTTTATAGCAACGCCTAAAGACAAAAATGTTTCCATGTGGACCAAGCGAGCCCCCACTGTCCAGGTCAGTGGACCGACAAATACAAACGAAACCAACGCTTTATACATTTGCATCATTTATTAAAAGAAGCATCAATGTATCCACATTATAAAATCAATATTTTCACACTATAAAACGATTTAGAAAATGTTTACAGGTTTATAGCACCAATATCAAACGGTCAATTGAATACATAAGTTAAAGTTAGCTTGAGATGTTTTTTTTTTTTTTCGAGGTCAGATTGTATCATAAACATCGATGTAAGAAAGAATTGCACGTTCTTGGCGGGGAACAATCGCACAGCTTCCCGATCCTGGAGCCTCTCCTCAGTGCACACTGTTCTCCTGGATCACACTGTAAAAAAAAAACAACAACAATACAATAAAGTATTGTGTTACGACTTTTCTCAAACAGGCTTCGTCGTATCACATACCATGGGCAGGTGGCCGTGTTTTTTCCTCAAAGCTGAAAGTTGATTTTTCTGAAGTCTATCCAACACTTCATGCAAATCATTGATCTGAAAACAGAAGCATGAATGATCATTTTCAAATACTAATCAACGGCAAACATTTTGCGCAGGATTCGAGCGCTTAAGCTTTGTGCTCACCAACTGCTTTTCGTTGCCATCCGTGTTCATAAAATATCGTAAATGGCTAGCTTGGTATTCCTCCGTGCGGATCTCATCCTGGGCGTAAAAGCTTTTGGTGATGCACACCAATGTGCAGAGAAGGTACACACAGCAGCTTGTCATGATGCGTCGCTGACCCAGATCAACTTGCCGTGCTCCACCTCGCTCTTCCCCCACAACATTACAAGGAGCCTCCAAGTAGCCTCCCCCTTATAAGGGAGCCGGAGGGCAGGAACTTTGGTCACGTTTCTGCCTGAGGTGCCGTTTTGGGGGTTGTCAGCATTAGATTTCACCAATTCACAACTTGGAGAAAAAAAAAAAGACCACTTCAATAAAAAAAAAACAAATAAACTCAATAGTGGCAAATATTTTAGCAGAGGTGGCCAGCATTGTGAGAAGGGAAACAAAAATTCTCAGGCCATTATTTATTTTTGTTTTTAAGGCTGAAGAAATGCTGAACTTAAATGAATAGATTAACAATTCCCCCTAACAGTCGAGTTTTCTTTATTTTAATATCGTCCCATAAAAGTTTGATCAATTTGAATGACGCAAGGAGCTTTTGACTTGACACTGTGCCCTATTGTCAGTTCTGCCCCAAGCTCATATTAAGTCATCTCTTGAAACGCTTACGCGTTTCCTTTCACGCCGACAAGTTGAAACAAATTAGGCACCTGTTTGTCAGAGTTCATTTCATATTGTAGGAGTCATTTGTGTGTCTCAACTTAAATATTTAGACTGCCATCCATCCCTCCAAACTCTTTTGTATGTTTGTTTCCTCAGATTCTGCAGCGGGTGGTGATGCTGGCTGCTGAGAGTCTCAAAGTTCTCGAACACCAGCTTATGGATGGCAGTCAGATCCAAGATGTTAGGGTTAGTTGAGGTCCGGGGGGGAGGGGGGGGGGACCACATAAGACTCATTGAAGACATCCCGTTTGAATCCATGCGTTTCCATCCCCAGGTGGTCATGCGTCCTCCTCTGGAAGCTTACGACGTATTGATCCACCTGAACTTCAAGCATATTCCGCTGCTCGGCCAAGCCGTGGACCCTCCCACCGTCAACTTCTGCAGGGGGACGGTCCCCGGCAACGTATCCACCTCAGGAGGGAGGGTGCCCGTGACGGACTTCAACCCCGTCGCGCTCTACCTGGCAGAGCTGCGGGTGAGAGTCGTCTTGAATTATTATGGAAATAATTACGAGGCCGCATAGTACTCTCTTGATACATTTTCTGCACATCATATTTAAACCATGATCACATTTCTCATTTCAATTTAATTGATCAGAAAGGTATGAAATTTGGACTTTGGCATTCCATGTTTAGGACGCATTCGGAGACCTGGCCCTTTTCTTTTGTGACCCCTATGGAGGATCTTTGATCGCCGTTTTATGGAAGCCAAAGGCCTTCGCCCCTCTGCCCTTCAAGGTAAAACAGATGAAGGCGGAAATTTGCACTTAAGCCCAGAATGATTCGTACCCAGCCCCAGTTTGAAATTGGTGTGTGAATGAAATACTCAAATGTTTCTTCTGTCTTCCTCCTGTAGACGTCCCAGATCTCTGCTAGGAGTGTGGAGGTAACCGGCGAAGAAGCAAAGACGATTCCAAATGTGGAAGCTATACTGGAGGACTTCAGCATCATTGGAAAGGATTTGGTCAGATCTGTAGAGGCCAGGACTGAAAGGTGGTCATTTTAGGCTGATCTATGTTTTCACCATTTTCTATACATTTGCTTAGGAAAACAAACCTAAGCAAAATTTTATTTCTAGTCTTTTGAGGCATAAAAAAATATAATCATGTTGAAGCACGTCTAATAAATATAGACTTTATTTCCGTTTGTTTCTACTCTTCTTATCTTCACCATCAGTTATTCTTGACTTGTTTCCACAAGTATTCAGTCGGAAACATATTGTGGTTGTGATATTTCTCAACTCTGGAATATCAGCAATGTGATGAAACATCTTTTGTATCAAATGGGGAGATGTCATCAATTTTGGAGCTCAAAAGTCACAGTGGGTCATTCCACCATCCTTCCGTGTGGGTTCAGTTACAGCTTACCTGTGACCCAAATGAGGACAAGTGGGATAGAAAATGAATGACTCCAAGTTTTGGAAGAGATGATTTTCTCCAGCTGGTTGGCACACCGTTGAACATTTTAGTGTCCAATTTCACCTGCAAGTTTTTCCATGCTGGTGAAAGGGCAACTCAATTTTAGATGCTGAGGGTTCACATTAACAGCTAGGAATATCAAGTGAAAGATCATGACCTGGATCTGCAGTTTTATTGCTACTCTAAAACCGCCTCCGCGTTCTCTCTATTCTGTGGTTGTCAGATCTTCAAAAGGGTAAGTGGTTTGTTTTTATTTCCCCCCCACACTCGGAAAATATTTGAAAATATTGGCTGTCGATTCACTTCACTCACATGGAACAAATTGATTAACCGCACTAGATGTTCCTTGACATTTCAAATAGTGAATTAAAACCAATGCTTTGGTGACAGGCAGACAGATTGGCGGCTCGATTGCGCAACAGCACGAAAAGCAGCGTTTCTCGTCATGCTGACACATTGGGATGTCATAAGGTGTGAAAGCATCAACAGCTGTACAAGGGCAAAAATGTGTTTTGACTCAAGCAGCCCTGCTTAATTATAGGGAAAGTGGCGCATCATGTAAACATCAACAATGTTATAAAATTGTGCGGCCATAGTTGAATTACACGTTTCTTGTTTTTATCTTCGGCAACAATGCAGAATGAGTTTGTATTCATGCGAAAAAAACTTCCTGGAGTGAGCGTTAAATCTTGTTTTATACCGGGAAGCAGATGACGTGTCATGGGAATGAGAAGAAGCCGCTAATTGTGCTCATTGCTGTCTGCTGATGCCATTAGTCACGAAAAGTGACGTTCCCTTAATACGCATTTTGTTGCCATTAAAAATGTGTTGCACAATCTGTCTACCTTTCCCCAAGCAGTGTGCCAATTTGACTTTTTATGACAATGGAAAACATCTTGTAACCTCTACACCGATAAACACATCTGGTCGACACATGCTTCATACGACGCTCATCAAACATTGGAAACTGTTTTCAGAGCAAAACAAGCAACACCTAAGCAGACATTCTTCTGTATTTTTCTGCTTTTCATAGTTGTGGTTGGGGAGTATTGTTTTCACTTCAACATTCTCTTGCACTGGTTGTGCCATTTTTTTTCCCCTGTAAAAGAACATCTGGTTTTCCTGCTTATAATAGATTTGAAATTAAAAGTTGAGTATTTGTTGAAATCAGCATTAAATATGATCCACGTTCAGTCCAAATTATCTTGGGGGGAAGATGCAACCAAAACATGAGGAATTAATATACAACGATTCCTTGTACCCGTCCTCCATTATTTGCTTACGAAAATAATTTATAAATAAATGTAGAATGAAGAATTTGCTTATGAAAATAATTTATAAATAAATGTAGAATGAAGAATTTGCTTATGAAAATTATTTATAAATAAATCTAGAATAACAGATTTCTTCCAGTACTATAGCACCCCCAAGCAAAGTTTTAATTTATGTGAAACATCCAGTGTGACACAAAATTTATAATTTGATTTTGAATGACACGTTTCAGAATTTTTCTCAATATGTTATTCTATAACGATTTAATTTATTGTTTTGTATTTGGTGATGAAGTTGGACAATATCTCACATTTCACATTTTTATTTTATGTTTTGGACTATTTATTAATCGTACTGATTAAAATGAACCAAAAATGATTCCCCTGTTACGACAGTACCGAATAAATATCGTAAAATGTATTAGGTAGACTCCATTTAACTTAAATTATAAAGTAACAGTACTTTGATTACATCTTCTGGCTACACTACACCATGTCTCAAATGTACCTGACCTGATTATTTAATAAACGTAAGGGCAGGTTTCACACCTGCGCAGAACTTCCTCACTTTTCGCCATTGTTTTATTTTAGATAGGGAGAGAATATTCTCCTACCACTGTTAGTTCATCTTAATCAGCCAGACGCAAGCAAAATTCCGGACGCAGGTAAACTTGAACTGAGATGATTCATGCATTTACCTGCTGGGCTTGCTGGTGGTGATGCACGGCACTGCATTTTTTTTTATATGACTCAAACAGCTTTGTTCAAAACTCCAATTTAATCCTCTCCTAATCCACCTTGATTATGTGTTGGGCCATGAAATAGCCACAGCCAGTTGATTTAGACCTGAACAACACTGGACTTGTAATGGCTGGCATGTTCTCACAGCTCCATTGAAACCAGAGATGGAAGAAGAATAAAGTTTCAGAAGGGAAACAGGTCAGAGCAAGTCTCCAGAATAATGCGTGTAAAGTGGCGGATGTACACATCGACTTGGCCACAACATTAGGTACACCTGTCAATCTAACCAAAAGTATTTTCATTTATTCATTTTTTTTGCCAGCTTGACATTTTTTTTTGAACAGTACATCGCTTCCTCTGTCTAACTAATAATTACTGTCGTGCGCCATCAAAAAAAAAATGCAGCACATATGTATGTAACAAATCAACCTGTCAGCTATAGGAAAGGCCCGTCAGTGAAAGCATGTTCTCCAAACCTGTCTGTGAATCATAGTGACGCGCCACTTGTAGGCGTGTGTGGCAGAGGGGTGGGGCTGCCCTCATGATTGGCAGAGGCCCAGTCCAAAAATTCTGCTCTTTATAACACCAGTCTGATCCTTCCAGCTTCACATCTGCTCGGCAAAACTCGCTGATCGCTTTCCGCTGGCCATGGGTAGACAAAAGATCTATTTGGAAAAATTGTCCAAGACCTTCCAGATCCGCAACCTACTGCTTCGCCAGGCTTTGGCAGAATGTCTGGGCACCCTCATCCTTGTGGTAAGGACTTATAGATGGATCATTTTTTTATTCTGAGATTGGAATTTAAGTTGTCAATTTGAAAATAGTGTCTTAAATTGAGAATGTGTTTCGTATCAGTGTGGTCAAGACTGTTATGAATGTTTAACTTTTGCTCCTTCTCCTTTCAAGAGTCATTTTTTACACTTTTGAGTGTTATCAGTTAAGCGCCACATGCCATCACATCTTTTAATCAATTTTCCGTGACAATATTTGTCGAGTCAACTCCAAGTTGTGTATAGACCGCAAGAAAGCAAGCATTCTTTGAATTGTTGCAATGTAAATGTTAGCTTTGCGTGTACTTTTGACCTGAGGGGGATCAACAATGCACAGCAAACTTAAAACCAGGATCCAATTGACAAAAAAAATAAAAATAAGGCAAGAATGAATAAACACAATACAATGTTAGGTATGCTAGACAGAATGGAAGCGCAAGGTGTGGAGGCAGAACAATCGTATGAATAATATAATTTGACTTCCGATGATGAAACTTGAGTTTCTGCTGGTGACAAAGTAAACGAGTACGCCGGGGACAAGCGAAGGTGTGGAAGATCTTTGTAGGTATGAGCGCACTATTTATTTGCAGAACCTTTCCAAAACCAGTTTTTCCAAACATGTCTCAGAATAAAATGAATTGAAACGGACACTGGCTGTATCAATACCGAAATTTTCGGACTATAAGTCGCACCGGAGTATAAGTCGCACCAGCCATAAAATGCCCAAAAAAGTGAAAACAAAAACATATATATCTATATAAGTCGCTCCTGAGTATAAGTCGCCCCCCCACCCAAACTATGAAAAAAAAACGCGACTTATAGTCCGGAAATTGCGGTAGATATAAAAATTATAGACTAAAGCATAGACATGTTTCAATTTTAACTTGCTGACCTAGAGAAACAAAGAAAGACTAGATGTTTGTTTTGGTACACTGTGTGTTGGTTTTAATAAGCGTGTTCAGAGCGCTGTCCTTAGCCGCACCGTTCCACAACTTGCTGAATCAGTCACTTTTTGGTTGGTTGCTCTGAGCGGACACCACATTTTTGAAAAAAAAAAAAAAGCATTACTCACACAGTGGAATAATATAAAACTCTCAAACTTATCAAAACATCCCAAATCTTTTAAAAATCTCTTATAAAAAAAAAAAAAAAAAGCAACAGACCAAAAAGTCAGCATTTTTGCTGGATTTTAATGAGCATTACCCTCTGGGTGTTTAGATGATAAAATCCAGATGCTTTGCTTCCTGTCGTCTTATTGGAAAATTAAGAGCGTTAAAGCCGCACATTACCTTAACCTACCAATAAAACAAAAAAATGCTCACAGTAACCAATGTTTGCTGTAAGCTTTAATGTTTTCCTCATGTGGAGTAAATCACTAGTTTGGAGAAAATGATCTGCTCGAGACACGCATTCATGACATTTTTGGGTGACTTGATGATATGGACACAAAAGAGCTTCTATAAAATTCTGAGCAGACTCTTTTGAATGGACTTTTGTTGCTCCAGTGATAATGATCATTCTACCTTGGCTAACAAATCACATAATTACAATACTTAAATTACCGGAACATACATTGGAATCTCTGAAGGTCATTCGGGAATGTGGATTGACCTCCTGATTATTTTAATGTTGAATGAATTGTGGAGAGCTCAGTGTAGTCAGTGGCGGAGCTAGATGGGTGTGGGGGGTTACGAGGGCACTGCCTCCCCCCTCCTGAAAATATTTGGACTCCTCCGTGGTGTCAGAGCAGATAATGACTTTTGGGTATTTTTAAAATTTTCAGGAATTTCCTTTCCACAATGTCAAAAATGTTTAGTTTAGTTTTGATGTGTTTAATCGATCGCATCATCTTGTTTTGCAGATGTTTGGCTGCGGTGCCGTGGCCCAGTTGGTGTTGAGTAGTGGTTCTCATGGTCTGTTCTTGACGGTTAACTTTGCCTTCGGCTTTGCGGCCACCTTGGGAATCCTGGTCTGCGGCCAAATATCAGGTGCGTAATTCACTTTTGTCTTAGTCAATTGTTACATGTTGCAACGCTGTTCACTGTCTACGTACTCATCGCAGGAGGACATCTGAACCCCGCGGTGACCTTTGCCCTCTGCCTGCTCGGGAGAGAACGCTGGAGAAAGTTTCCAATGTACTTCCTTTTTCAGACGATTGGCGGTTTCTTTGGTGCAGCCATCATTTTTGGAATGTACTATGGTAAGAAGGAATCTCAATTTGCTTTTCGGTAGATTAGGCCTTTCCAAAAGGGAATGAAAGGGAATATTTGAATATCAAATATATACATTTATGTTTCTTTTTTGTTCCATATTAAACATCATTAATTGACACAATTAATTAATATACTTAATAGCCACAAGGGCGCTGTATCGAGAAAAGCATGCTATTTGCGTTCCTTATTGTTTAACACGTGAACTCTATTTTGTGAGCTAAAAGAGTTTTTGTTGTTGGGGTGTTTTAACATGTCAAGATATGCGGACAACATTAAATGTCTGTTAACGGAGTCGAGTCACGATTGAACACGAAAGAAATAACGCAAACTTTAAATCGAGTGTGGGCAAATTTTTGATCGGGTCTGGCACATTGTAGTGTTTGCAATTGCACATCTTTTTACTACTCTGCAAGCTATAACAAATACGCATACATAAAAGCACTCAAACGAAGTGGCGAAATCCTCAAAGAAAAATTATTCAATAGATAAAAATCTTCCATCCCCAGCCAATATGCTCCAGGCTTGGAAGAATTCTGTTTTGCTATTCCAAGCTCAGAAAAAAAAAAAATGACATGGCACTCTGAACCACAACAATCCTAACTTAGATAAACAATGGTGTTATTTTCTTTCAGATGCCCTGTGGGACCGTCCTGGTGCGTTCAATGTCACTGGCCCAAATGCCACAGCTGGAATCTTTGCCACCTATCCCGGAAAACATCTCACCCTTGTCAACGGCTTCTTTGATCAGGCAAGATTTTGAGCAATGGCTGACAAAAAAAAAATCATCATCATTCCTTGACCTCCCCATTTTTATTTTTGCCTTTGTGTAGATTATTGGCACGGCAGCACTGATTGTTTGCATCCTAGCTATCGTGGATCCCTACAATAATCCCATCCCACAAGGACTGGAGGCCTTCACTGTGGGCTTTGTGGTTCTGGTCATTGGCCTGTCTATGGGATTCAACTCTGGCTACGCCGTCAATCCCGCCAGAGACCTCGGACCTCGTCTTTTTACCGCAATGGCCGGCTGGGGTGTCGAAGTGTTCACGTAAGCGCCGTGCATTTTCCTTTTCATGATGAATCTTTGGAACGTTTGTTGACGATATTCCCCGTAATGCTTTTCAGTGTCAGAAACGGTTGGTTCCTGGTGCCCGTTTTTGCCCCCTTTCTGGGCACCATCATCGGCGTGATCATCTACCAAATGATGGTTGGCTTCCACGAGGAGGGAGAAGTACGCGACAGGAGGAACGCAGAGGCCGAGGAGAACCTGCGACTCACCGACGTCGCCGCCAACGACAAATCGACAGAGGCCACCAAGCAAGTGCATTGAACAGCTTTTGCGTATCTATTTGAATTTTTTTCCCGACCACGGTTAAACTGCCAGATTGGCGGGATGTTGAAATGAAGCTAATTTCCGTTCTTTGTGTTTGTTAGATTGTGTCACGTTTGTAGTGGAAACACTTTTTTTTTTTTAAAGAAGAGATGACATTGCGTTCCCCAGTCTTCAAGTTAAACAGTGTTTTGTATTTTCTACCGAAGTAGTTTTAAAAAACGTTTTATAAAGAGATTTATATCTTAAATGTCCAAATAAGCACTTAGGTGGGCGTGGCTCCGTTAATATCAATGTCAGTCCGGACAATTTCAATATTTAAATTCAAATTTCAATTTTATATTTTACTGTGGGGAAACAGTTCTATCACAATCAGTTTTATCATGTTTTTTTTGGTTTTATTTTTCGTATTTCACAATTCACTCCGTTACGAATTACACAATGTTTGCTAATTCACAGCTGCACCTTTTGTGACTCGTGTTTTGGTGCTGGACTGGAATTTGAGCCTTTTTGTATGTAGGTTGGTGGGTGAAGCTTTTGTATCAATACAATAAAGGTTTTTATCCTTTGCATGTGGTTGATGATACTTTCTCAAGCTAATGTAGTCGACAATACCCAGATGTTTAAAAATCCTGAAAACATTTTCGACAAACATGAAACTTTGGTGACAAGACAAACAAATGTATCATTTGTCTTTTGTTGGACCTCTGAGAATTTTTTTTTTTCTGTGGAATCAAGTTAGAGCGGCCACACGCTCAGAATCAAACATCAAATTTGGTGACTGCATCATACACAGCTGGACCTCATACAACATTGACATTTTGGCTCTATTTTTTCTATGACCTAAATTCAAATACGGGGCTTGACTTTTCGAATGCTCATTTCCTTTGACCACATTTGCCATTTTTTTCACTTCTTAGTCGTTGCAGTCAAAAGTCCACAATATTTTCTTTTTTCGGCTTAACTCGAGTCCGGTTTTGCCACAGCGGTGACTCACTGTGTTCATCTCCCTTTGCTCTGCATCATCTCTAACTCCAGCCGCCTGCCCATCTTCCTTAATCACATCCATAAATCTTTATTTTACGACCGGGCGGGTCCATTTCCAGCATCAAACTACCAATACTTTTGGATATATTCTGCATGTGTCCTAGCCATCTTAATGGTTTATTGTTTTCTAGGAAAACAAGTAGTAAACAATCCTGCTACTATTACGTATTTTAAACAATATTTAGAAACTAGAATTTTGCAATTTCTGGAGAAATTGCGTGTGAAGGCGAAATGTATGAATAACTTCTTCGGGGAATGCTGCCGAACGATGTTGAAACGTGTTGAATTACTTGAGAAATGTAGAATATTTGGAGAATTTGTGGTGAATTTCAAAATAAAAGATGTGAAGTTTTTGGTAAGTGGGAAGTTGTGGAATAGGTAGAAAAATGATGAACAGTTGAAAGTTGGAATGGGTTGAATCGGTTGAAAAATGTAGAAATGAGAAGGGAAAAGGGAATTGGGTGTGAATTTCAAAATAAAAGATGTGAAGTTTTTGGTAAGTGGGAAGTTGTGGAATAGGTAGAAAAATGATGAACAGTTGAAAGTTGGAATGGGTTGAATCGGTTGAAAAATGTAGAAATTAGAGTACAAAAACGGAATTTGAGAGAATTTTGGTTGAATTTCAAAATAAAAGATGTGAAGTTTTTGGTAAGTGGGAAGTTGTGGAATAGGTAGAAAAATGATGAACAGTTGAAAGTTGGAATGGGTTGAATCGGTTGAAAAATGTAGAAATGAGAAGGGAAAAGGAAATTGGGTGTGAATTTCAAAATAAAAGATGTGAAGTTTTTGGTAAGTGGGAAGTTGTGGAATAGGTAGAAAAATGATGAACAGTTGAAAGTTCGAATGGGTTGAATCGGTTGAAAAATGTAGAAATGAGAAGGGAAAAGGAATTGGGTGTGAATTTCAAAATAAAAGACGTGAAGCTTTTGGTAAGTGGGAAGTTGTGGAATCGGTAGAAAAATAATGAACAGTTGAAAGTTGGAATGGGTTGAATCGGTTGAAAAATGTAGAAATGAGAAGGGGAAAGGAAATTGGGTGTGAATTTCAAAATAAAAGATGTGAAGTTTTTGGTAAGTGGGAAGTTGTGGAATAGGTAGAAAAATGATGAACAGTTGAAAGTTGGAATGGGTTGAATCGGTTGAAAAATGTAGAAATGAGAAGGGAAAAGGAATTGGGTGTGAATTTCAAAATAAAAGACGTGAAGCTTTTGGTAAGTGGGAAGTTGTGGAATCGGTAGAAAAATAGTGAACAGTTGAAAGTTGGAATGGGTTGAATCGGTTGAAAAATGTAGAAATGAGAAGGGAAAAGGAAATTGGGTGTGAATTTCAAAATAAAAGATGTGAAGTTTTTGGTAAGTGGGAAGTTGTGGAATAGGTAGAAAAATGATGAACAGTTGAAAGTTGGAATGGGTTGAATCGGTTGAAAAATGTAGAAATGAGAAGGGAAAAGGAATTGGGTGGGAATTTCAAAATAAAAGATGTGAAGCTTTTGGTAAGTGGGAAGTTGTGGAATCAGTAGAAAAATAATGAACAGTTGAAAGTTGGAATGGGTTGAATCGGTTGAAAAATGTAGAAATTAGAGTAGAAAAACGAAATTTTAGAGAATTTTGGTTGAATTTCAAAATAAAAGATGTGAAGCTTTTGGTAAGTGGGACGTTGTGGAATAGGTAGGCAAAAGATGAACAGTTGAAAGTTGGAACGAGTTGAATCGGTTGAAAAATGTAGAAGTTAGAGGTGAAAAACGAAATTTTGTGAAAATTTGTCGGAATTTTTAACGTGAAAACGTGAAATTTTCGAATTTGGGAATTTTGGGAATGTCGAGAATCCTTCCGAATGTGATTAGAATGTGCTGAATGATGTGAATTTCAAATTGGAACGACGTAAATGTGAAATGTCGAATGTGCCATTAAGAATGAATGGGGAAAAATTTGTCGGAATTTTGGGAATTTTGCGGAATCGGAAAATTTTCGGAACGAGAAAAATACAAGCGCTCGTCGCGTGAATATTTGGAATACGTGAAAAGTGGAATGGAGTGAATCGGATGAATTATGTGGAAGATGAAACGTGTCAAAAAAGTGTGGAGAATAAAAGAGAATAATAATAACTAGAATTTTGCAATTTCTGGAGAAATTGCGTGTGAAGGCGAAATGTATGAATAACTTTTTCGGGGAATGCTGCCGAACGATGTTGAAACGTGTTGAATTACTTGAGAAATGTAGAATATTTGGAGAATTTGTGGTGAATTTCAAAATTGAAAGTTTGGAATAGTTGGTAAGTGGGAAGTTGTGGAATAGGTAGGCAAAAGATGAACAGTTGAAAGTTGGAATGGGTTGAATCGGTAGAGAAATGTAGAAGTTAGAGTAGAAAAACGAAATTTTGGAGAATTTGGTTGAATTTTAAATTTGGAATTGTTGGTAAGTGGGAAGTTGTGGAATAGGTAGGCAAAAGATGAACAGTTGAAAGTTGGAACGGGGTTGAATCAGTTAAAAAATGTAGAAGTTAGAGCAAATGTTGAATCCCCATAGAGAATGAATGGGAAAATAAAAAAAAGCAATTGCGCCAAAATCTTTCTAAATTTGGAACAAAACCAAAAAAAACGGCCTCAGGAGGTTCACTTTTGGGGTAAAAATGTTGAAACGGGTTAAATCGGACAAAAAACGAAGACGTTAGCGCAAATGTAGCTATTTGGGGCACTTAGTGTTGAAATAAGGTCACTTCCGGCTTGATTCGGGTCATTTCCGGTCTAATTTGGGTCACTTCCGGTTTATTTGGGTCACTTCCGGTTTAAAACAGGTCACTTCCGGTTTAGCTGAGGTCACTTCCGGTTTATTTGGGGTCATTTCCGGTCTAAAGAGGTCACTTCCGGTTCATTTTGGGTCACTTCCGGTTTGATTTGGGGTCACTTCCGGTTGACCAGAGGTCACTTCCGGTCTATTTGGGGTCACTTCCGGTCTATTTGGGGTCACTTCCGGTTTATTTGGGTCACTTCCGGTTTAATTTGGGTCACTTCCGGTTCGTCTGAGGTCACTTCCGGTTCATTAGGGGTCATTTCCGGTCTAAAAAGGTCACTTCCGGTACATTTGGGGTCACTTCCGGTTTGATTTGGGGTCACTTCCGGTTTACCTGAGGTCACTTCCGGTCTATTTGGGGTCACTTTCGGTTTGATTTGGGGCACTTCCGGTTCATTTTGGGTTCATTGGGGGCACTTGAGGGTCAATCCAAGATGGCCGCCACACTGGAATTGGGGGTCAAGGGTTGAATGTGTAAGCGTAGTGGAAGTGGGGGTGAATGGGAGTGAATGTGGGAAGCATAAGGTGAATGCATTTGGAATGGGTTGAATCGGTCGAAAAATGTAGAAATTAGAGTAGAAAAACGAAATTTTAGAGAATTTTGGTTGAATTTCAAATTTGAGAATTTGGAATTTTTGGTAAGTGGGAAGTTGTGGAATAGGTAGGCAAAAGATGAACAGTTGAAAGTTGGAACGGGTTGAATCGGTTGAAAAATGTAGAAATTAGAGTGGAATAACGGAATTTGAGAGAATTTTGGTTGAATTTCAAATTTGAAAATTTGGAATTTTTGGTAAGTGGGAAGTTGTGGAATAGGTAGGCAAAAGATGAACAGTGGAAAGTTGGAATGGGTTGAATCGGTTGAAAAATGTAGAAGTTAGAGGTGAAAAACGAAATTTTGTGAAATGTCGAATGTGCCATTAAGAATGGATGGGGAAAAATTTGTCGGAATTTGGGGAATTTTGCGGAATCGGAAAATTTTCGGAATGAGAAAAATACAAGCGCTCATGTCGTGAATATTTGGAATACGTGAAAAGTGGAATGGAGTGAATCGGATGAATTTTGTGGAAGAAGAAGCGGGACAAAAAAGTGGCGGGAATAAAATAGAATAATAATAATAACTAGAATTTTGCAATTTCTGGAGAAATTGCGTGTGAAGGCGAAATGTATGAATAACTTTTTCGGGGAATGCTGCCGAACGATGTTGAAACGTGTTGAATTACTTGAGAAATGTAGAATATTTGGAGAATTTGTGGTGAATTTCAAAATTGAAAGTTTGGAATATTTGGTAAGTGGGAAGTTGTGGAATAGGTAGGCAAAAGATGAACAGTTGAAAGTTGGAATGGGTTGAATCGGTAGAAAAATGTAGAAGTTAGAGTAGAAAAACGAAATTTTGGAGAATTTGGTTGAATTTTAAATTTGGAATTGTTGGTAAGTGGGAAGTTGTGGAATAGGTAGGCAAAAGATGAACAGTTGAAAGTTGGAACGGGTTGAATCAGTTAAAAAATGTAGAAGTTAGAGCAAATGTTGAATCCCCATAGAGAATGAATGGGAAAATAAAAAAAAGCAATTGCGCCAAAATCTTTCTAAATTTGGAACAAAACCAAAAAAAACGGCCTCAGGAGGTTCACTTTTGGGGTAAAAATGTTGAAACGGGTTAAATCGGACAAAAAACGAAGACGTTAGCGCAAATGTAGCTATTTGGGGCACTTAGTGTTGAAATAAGGTCACTTCCGGCTTGATTTGGGTCACTTCCGGTCTACTTGGGGTCACTTCCGGTTTATTTGGGTCACTTCCGGTTTAATTTGGGTCACTTCCGGTTCGTCTAAGGTCACTTCCGGTTTATTAGGGGTCATTTCCGGTCTAAAAAGGTCACTTCCGGTTCATTTTGGGTCACTTCCGGTTTGATTTGGGGTCACTTCCGGTTTACCAGAGGTCACTTCCGGTGTATTTGGGGTCACTTCCGGTCTATTTGGGGTCACTTCCGGTTTATTTGGGTCACTTCCGGTTTAGCTGAGGTCACTTCCGGTTTATTTGGGGTCATTTCCGGTCTAAAAAGGTAACTTCCGGTTCATTTTGGGTCACTTCCGGTTTGATTTGGGGTCACTTCCGGTTTACCAGAGGTCACTTCCGGTCTATTTGGGGTCACTTCCGGTCTATTTGGGGTCACTTCTGGTTTATTTTGGTCACTTTTGGTTTATTTTTGGGTCACTTCCGGTTCGTCTGAGGTCACTTCCGGTTTATAAGGGGTCATTTCCGGTCTAAAAAGGTCACTTCCGGTACATTTGGGGTCACTTCCGGTTTGATTTGGGGTCACTTCCGGTTTACCTGAGGTCACTTCCGGTCTATTTGGGGTCACTTTCGGTTTGATTTGGGGCACTTCCGGTTCATTTTGGGTTCATTGGGGGCACTTGAGGGTCAATCCAAGATGGCCGCCACACTGGAATTGGGGGTCAAGGGTTGAATGTGTAAGCGTAGTGGAAGTGGGGGTGAATGGGAGTGAATGTGGGAAGCATAAGGTCAATGCATTTGGAATGGGTTGAATCGGTCGAAAAATGTAGAAATTAGAGTAGAAAAACGAAATTTTAGAGAATTTTGGTTGAATTTCAAAATAAAAGATGTGAAGTTTTTGGTAAGTGGGAAGTTGTGGAATAGGTAGAAAAATGATGAACGGTTGAAAGTTGGAATGGGTTGAATCGGTTGAAAAATGTAGAAATGAGAAGGGAAAAGGAAATTGGGTGTGTATTTCAAAATAAAAGATGTGAAGTTTTTGGTAAGTGGGAAGTTGTGGAATAGGTAGAAAAATGATGAACAGTTGAAAGTTGGAATGGGTTGAATCGGTTGAAAAATGTAGAAATGAGAAGGGAAAAGGAATTGGGTGTGAATTTCAAAATAAAAGATGTGAAGCTTTTGGTAAGTGGGAAGTTGTGGAATCGGTAGAAAAATAATGAACAGTTTAAAGTTGGAATGGGTTGAATCGGTTGAAAAATGTAGAAATTAGAGTAGAAAAACGAAATTTTAGAGAATTTTGGTTGAATTTCAAAATAAAAGATGTGAAGTTTTTGGTAAGTGGGAAGTTGTGGAATAGGTAGGCAAAAGATGAACAGTTGAAAGTTGGAATGGGTTGAATCGGTTGAAAAATGTAGAAGTTAGAGGTGAAAAACAAAATTTTGTGAAATGTCGAATGTGCCATGAAGAATGGATGGGGAAAAATTTGTCGGAATTTTGGGAATTTTGCGGAATCGGAAAATTTTCGGAACGAGAAAAATGGAAGCGCTCATCGCGTGAATATTTGGAATACGTGGAAAGTGGAATGGAGTGAATCGGATGAATTATGTGGAAGATGAAACTGGACAAAAAAGTGTGGAGAATAAAAGAGAATAATAATAATAACTAGAATTTTGCAATTTCTGGAGAAATTGCGTGTGAAGGCGAAATGTATGAATAACTTTTTCGGGGAATGCTGCCGAACGATGTTGAAACGTGTTGAATTACTTGAGAAATGTAGAATATTTGGAGAATTTGTGGTGAATTTCAAAATTGAAAGTTTGGAATATTTGGTAAGTGGGAAGTTGTGGAATAGGTAGGCAAAAGATGAACAGTTGAAAGTTGGAATGGGTTGAATCGGTAGAAAAATGTAGAAGTTAGAGTAGAAAAATGAAATTTTGGAGAATTTGTTTGAATTTTAAATTTGGAATTGTTGGTAAGTGGGAAGTTGTGGAATAGGTAGGCAAAAGATGAACAGTTGAAAGTTGGAACGGGTTGAATCAGTTAAAAAATGTAGAAGTTAGAGCAAATGTTGAATCCCCATAGAGAATAAATGGGAAAATAAAAAAAAGCAATTGCGCCAAAATCTTTCTAAATTTGGAACAAAACCAAAAAAAACGGCCTCAGGAGGTTCACTTTTGGGGTAAAAATGTTGAAACGGGTTAAATCGGACAAAAAACGAAGACGTTAGCGCAAATGTAGCTATTTGGGGCACTTAGTGTTGAAATAAGGTCACTTCCGGCTTGATTCGGGTCATTTCCGGTCTAATTTGGGTCACTTCCGGTTTATTTGGGTCACTTCCGGTTTAAAATAGGTCACTTCCGGTTTAGCTGAGGTCACTTCCGGTTTATTTGGGGTCATTTCCGGTCTAAAAAGGTCACTTCCGGTTCATTTGGGGTCATTTCCGGTTTGATTTGGGGTCACTTCCGGTTTACCAGAGGTCACTTCCGGTCTATTTGGGGTCACTTCCGGTCTATTTGGGGTCACTTCCGGTTTATTTGGGTCACTTCCGGTTTAAAATAGGTCACTTCCGGTTTAGCTGAGGTCACTTCCGGTTTATTTGGGGTCATTTCCGGTCGAAAAAGGTCACTTCCGGTTCATTTGGGTTCACTTCCGGTTTGATTTGGGGTCACTTCCGGTTTACCAGAGGTCACTTCCGGTCTATTTGGGGTCACTTCCGGTCTATTTGGGGTCACTTCCGGTTTATTTGGGTCACTTCCGGTTTAATTTGGGTCACTTCCGGTTCGTCTGAGGTCACTTCCTGTTTATTAGGGGTCATTTCCGGTCTAAAAAGGTCACTTCCGGTACATTTGGGGTCACTTCCGGTTTGATTTGGGGTCACTTCCGGTTTACCTGAGGTCACTTCCGGTCTATTTGGGGTCACTTTCGGTTTGATTTGGGGCACTTCCGGTTCATTTTGGGTTCATTGGGGGCACTTGAGGGTCAATCCAAGATGGCCGCCACACTGGAATTGGGGGTCAAGGGTTGAATGTGTAAGCGTAGTGGAAGTGGGGGTGAATGGGAGTGAATGTGGGAAGCATAAGGTGAATGCATTTGGAATGGGTTGAATCGGTCGAAAAATGTAGAAATTAGAGTAGAAAAACGAAATTTTAGAGAATTTTGGTTGAATTTCAAATTTGAGAATTTGGAATTTTTGGTAAGTGGGAAGTTGTGGAATAGGTAGGCAAAAGATGAACAGTTGAAAGTTGGAATGGGTTGAATCGGTTGAAAAATGTAGAAATTAGAGTGGAATAACGGAATTTGAGAGAATTTTGGTTGAATTTCAAATTTGAAAATTTGGAATTTTTGGTAAGTGGGAAGTTGTGGAATAGGTAGGCAAAAGATGAACAGTTGAAAGTTGGAATGGGTTGAATCGGTTGAAAAATGTAGAAGTTAGAGGTGAAAAACGAAATTTTGTGAAATGTTGAATGTGCCATTAAGAATGGATGGGGAAAAATTTGTCGGAATTTTGGGAATTTTGCGGAATCGGAAAATTTTCGGAATGAGAAAAATACAAGCGCTCATGTCGTGAATATTTGGAATACGTGAAAAGTGGAATGGAGTGAATCGGATGAATTTTGTGGAAGAAGAAGCGGGACAAAAAAGTGGCGGGAATAAAATAGAATAATAATAATAACTAGAATTTTGCAATTTCTGGAGAAATTGCGTGTGAAGGCGAAATGTATGAATAACTTTTTCGGGGAATGCTGCCGAACGATGTTGAAACGTGTTGAATTACTTGAGAAATGTAGAATATTTGGAGAATTTGTGGTGAATTTCAAAATTGAAAGTTTGGAATATTTGGTAAGTGGGAAGTTGTGGAATAGGTAGGCAAAAGATGAACAGTTGAAAGTTGGAATGGGTTGAATCGGTAGAAAAATGTAGAAGTTAGAGTAGAAAAAGGAAATTTTGGAGAATTTGGTTGAATTTTAAATTTGGAATTGTTGGTAAGTGGGAAGTTGTGGAATAGGTAGGCAAAAGATGAACAGTTGAAAGTTGGAACGGGTTGAATCAGTTAAAAAATGTAGAAGTTAGAGCAAATGTTGAATCCCCATAGAGAATGAATGGGAAAATAAAAAAAAGCAATTGCGCCAAAATCTTTCTAAATTTGGAACAAAACCAAAAAAAACGGCCTCAGGAGGTTCACTTTTGGGGTAAAAATGTTGAAACGGGTTAAATCGGACAAAAAACGAAGACGTTAGCGCAAATGTAGCTATTTGGGGCACTTAGTGTTGAAATAAGGTCACTTCCGGCTTGATTCGGGTCACTTCCGGTCTAGTTTGGGTCACTTCCGGTTTATTTGGGTCACTTCCGGTTTAAAACAGGTCACTTCCGGTTTAGCTGAGGTCACTTCCGGTTTATTTGGGGTCATTTCTGGTCTAAAAAGGTCACTTCCGGTTCATTTGGGGTCACTTCCGGTTTGATTTGGGGTCACTTCCGGTTTACCAGAGGTCACTTCCGGTCTATTTGGGGTAACTTCCGGTCTATTTGGCGTCACTTCCGGTTTATTTGGGTCACTTCCGGTTTAATTTGGGTCACTTCCGGTTCGTCTGAGGTCACTTCCGGTTTATTAGGGGTCATTTCCGGTCTAAAAAGGTCACTTCCTGTACATTTGGGGTCACTTCCGGTTTGATTTGGGGTCACTTCCGGTTTACCTGAGGTCACTTCCGGTCTATTTGGGGTCACTTTCGGTTTGATTTGGGGCACTTCCGGTTCATTCTGGGTTCATTGGTGGCACTTCAGGGTCATCCAAGATGGCCGCCACACTGGAATTGGGGGTCAAGGGTTGAATTGTGTAAGCATAGTGGAAGTGGGGGTGAATGGGAGTGAATGTGGGAAGCATAGTGGAAGTGGGGGTGAATGGGAGTGAATGTGGTAAGCATAAGGTGAATAAGGGGAATAAATGTGGAATGGGTTGAATCGGTCGAAAAATGTAGAAATTAGAGTAGAAAAACGAAATTTTAGAGAATTTTGGTTGAATTTCAAATTTGAGAATTTGGAATTTTTGGTAAGTGGGAAGTTGTGGAATAGGTAGGCAAAAGATGAACAGTTGAAAGTTGGAACGGGTTGAATCGGTTGAAAAATGTAGAAATTAGAGTGGAATAACGGAATTTGAGAGAATTTTGGTTGAATTTCAAATTTGAAAATTTGGAACTTTTGGTAAGTGGGAAGTTGTGGAATAGGTAGGCAAAAGATGAACAGTTGAAAGTTGGAACGGGTTGAATCGGTTGAAAAATGTAGAAATTAGAGTGGAATAACGGAATTTGAGAGAATTTTGGTTGAATTTCAAATTTGAAAATTTGGAATTTTTGGTAAGTGGGAAGTTGTGGAATAGGTAGGCAAAAGATGAACAGTTGAAAGTTGGAATGGGTTGAATCGGTTGAAAAATGTAGAAGTTAGAGGTGAAAAACGAAATTTTGTGAAATGTCGAATGTGCCATTAAGAATGGATGGGGAAAAATTTGTCGGAATTTTGGGAATTTTGCGGAATCGGAAAATTTTCGGAATGAGAAAAATACAAGCCACCCTTTCCTGAATATTTGGAATACGTGAAAAGTGGAATGGAGTGAATCGGATGAATTATGTGAAAGATGAAACGGGACAAAAAAGTGAGGAGAATAAAATAGAAGAATAATAATAATAAAGTAAATGGAGTAGAATAACATATGTGTGAAGGCCTTCGCCTTCACACAATAAAGTAAATGGAGTAGAATAACATATGTGTGAAGGCCTTCGCCTTCACACAATAATAATAGAGAATGGTGTAGAATAACATATGTGTGAAGGCCTTCGCCTTCACACAATAATAGAGAATGGTGTAGAATAACATATGTGTGAAGGCCTTCGCCTTCACACAATTATTATGAATTTTTTATTACATATTACATGAGTTTATTATTATGAGTTACATTTTGCTGCATGTTTTCCACAAGTGCTTGTTCTGTGTTTTGTATCTCATGCTTGGGGGGGCAAAATGTCCTGAGTCTACATTCATGAGGTTTAAGTTCTAGGCCGAGATGTCGCAGAAAGGAGGAAATGTAGGTCTGCTCCAAAAAAGCCCATTCATCCTTACTTTCAAACACAGAATGCTTTCATCCTTTGAATAATTGCCTCAATATGGCATCGTACATACCAAGTTTATTTCATTTGACAACATTTGTCATGGAGCATGGCTTTAAAGGCTGTAGTACAACCCTCTGGGCCAGGTTGTACATACCAAAGTCTCAGCCCAAACATTTGCACCTGGCTGGATTTCAATATGTGTAAGGAAAAAAAAATAAAAAAAATAAATGTATGAGCACCTCATATTCTGTACAGTAAAAGCTACAAAACAAACTCGTTTTCAAACCAGACGAGTAAAAACTGGTCAAATATTTAAAAAAAAAAAAATTAAAAGTGAAGACAATTTGCAATTCTAGTAATGACACGAATTTGATGCACAATTTGTCTTCGCGGGCCACATAAAAGAATGTGACGGGCCATATCTGGACCCCGGGCCTTGAGTTTGACACCTGTACCTTATATATAGGGCACTTCAAATTACCCGCAATGCACTTGTAGTGACCATGGACGTTCATTCAAAAGTTTATTATAGCAGGAACTAAATAGTCGAGATCTTAATGCGCCGCTTAGCCATGACACGCATCTGATTTGTGGGGGACTATAAAGTGAATATTTGGACATAGCCGTGGGAAATAGACAATGCAAATAATTCTTGCAAAAAAAAAAAAAATGCATTTAGACTTCTGACGTCATGACAGGAAGATCCTTCAGGAGACCGAACGCACGTCAATTTAAACGGATATGAAGACAGCTTAGCAGAACATCATTTAGGTAACTAACCTTTTGAGATCTTTTAAGGCAATAAAAGTCAACCACTTGGACATGATCTCACTTGATCTATTCAGTAAATGCGGTTCGGATGATTGAATGAAGAAATGACGCTAAGCATAAGAAAAACTTGTTTTTCCCAAACATGCAGAAGTGGTTTGCGTCGGCGTGGCATGCGGCGGTGCACTTTGCAATTTATTCAATTCGGCTCCCTGTCATTAGTTTAAAAACTGCATGCACTATTTGTATCCTAACGCCAAGAAATAATATGAAAAGTAAGCCCTCAAGGTTGATTTGAACAAATGAGCAAAAAGCAATGCTGCTTTGGCTTCTCCAAACGCACATCTGCTGATTGTTGTTGACATGCAAGTGATTTAACACTCCCAGCAGCACTCCAACCCCCAAAAGTGAAGGGAAAAATAAGACCTGCTGTGAATTTTCCATGCTACAGGCTGATGTTGTGCTCTTCAGATATTTCATGCTATTCCTTAACTAACTGGAGCAGGCATGGGTAAACATTTAATGGCTTTGTGTTCAAACTTGAATTGTGCTTTGTCTAACACGCACACGCAATATTTGGCCATTCGTCTTCTGTATGTGCAAACGAATCTTTAATAAATGTACAAAAAATAACCTGCAAAGTCAGTGGTTTTAATAGATTCAGATCATGTTCTATTTTCTTTTTGAAGTTACAGGACTTTTATTTTTGAGCCCCCAAAAACAAATCCTTAACTAAACATGTTAAAGCTGAACTAACAGAAACTCCTTTCTTTATTTAGGCTATACTTAAGAATTCATGTTCTACACGCTTGACATGAAATCTTAGAACTGTACAAACTTCATTTGCAAAAAAAAAGTGCAGTAAAAATGCACGAGCTATGTAAAAAGATAAAAAATGTTAATGCCGAACTACAATTTGCCCAAAATGACATTTCCGCGGCCTCTGTTGCCAGTTCACTGTGATGACTGCACTTCAGGCTTCATACAATGGAGTGACTGTGCCATCTTTCCACTCAATCAGGATTTCTCCTCTCTGCATAGTAGGGGAGGAGAGCGGATGGCGCATGGCGTGCTCTGTTAACGGGGCTCTCTCGCAGGGCACGGGGGACCCCGGAATGCCCGCCTCCGGTCTTGGAGCGTACGACTTCAAAACACACACCACCTTCTTCCTTCTGGTTCCCTCAGACAAAACATTTGAGACAGCGTGACGCCATTGACCTCAAGTTTACGTCGGTGTGTTTACACTCACCTATTGGAATAAACGTTGAAAATAAGAATGACAGTCCCAAGCACCAGAGCCAAGGAGCTTAAAACCAACATGGTTATTTTCCAGCTCATGCCTGTAAAGGTACATAAGCAGCACATCATTACTTTGATACAACTACTCATTAAGTCGTTTAAACATTTCCACATGTTTTGTGGGCTTCCACTAGGTGCAGTATATTTACACCGGTGGTTCTTGGGCCCTGTACACCAAGCACCATGTAAAAAAGTACCAACATTAAAGTACAGTGGTGTAGTAGGGAAAAGGGCTCATAAAAACAAGGCAGGGGTTTTATTCTTCAAATGTAAATGTAATATTACCCAAAAATGTTCTTTGTAATACGTTCTGTGCAGACTAACAGTGTTTTGTTTGTGGAATATGACTTAAGATGGCAAAATCCACTTGTTTTTATCCATCTCAAGGCGGCCATTTTGCCACATGCTGTCGACGACATTACAATTGCTAGGTCTCAGGTCACAACCAATCACGTCACCAGTTTTCTGAAGCTTAGCAGTGATTGGTTGACAACTGTGATGTCATTTTAAGTCGACAGCAAGTGGCAAAATGGCCGCCCCCTGAAATGGATAAAAATGGTGCTTAACTCCACAAACACAATATTGATCAAGAGCTGTACAACTAATTATTTCAGTATTTGTACATAGAAGCAGAAAAGGAAGTTTAAAATTCAGATACATTAATGTTACTGCATCTTTTCTAAACTTCTTTGTACTATAAATAAATCATATGAGTTATGGCTTGCTTCACTGTAGCGATGGAAGCAAATAAATATACAATTAATATCATATCCCAGTCTGGTCTAAACATTCCCTCTTATTGTTATACTATAGCCCCATCTAGTGGTAGGAAAGAAACATTTACTTGAGTAGGCAAATTGCAATTAATCTTTGCTCTCTTCAAACTGCACAAGGGGGAATCAACTGAAATGTTTATTACTGTACCATAGTCCATAGTGAAGAAAACCATGGTAGGATCCTCAGGGGATTTTGTGCTTTGGGAAAAAACATCTGAAATATTTTCTGTGACTCCATCATTAAATGTAGCTTCATCTGTTAGGAAGAAGAGAGATACATCAGATTAAACTGGACATAGATTTGGATAAAATGACTCCATTCTCCGCTTAAGGGAGTGTAAAGCTAATCTGTCAATTCAAGTGAACTGTCTGTACAACAATTCTTACATGCTTGTCTGTCCATATCAGACAGGATCGGTTCCATTGATTTTAATGGAGGGTGGTGGTGTGGTTGGTGGTTTTGGTGCTGATGGTGTTTGGCGTCCCTCCCATCACACAGTGTCTGGTTGTCCAGCGTCTTCCACCTGCTGCCCTGCTTGTGAATCCAAATAGAATGGCACAAACATTTTTACCTTTGAAAAAACAAATCCTCACGCTTGTCTCTATCTCGAGGGCGGCCATTTTGTCTCGTTTTGATAATCGCTGTCGACTGATATTGTGATGTCATCTTCAGTCGACACCAAGTGACTGTACAAGACAAAATGGCCGCCCACTGAGAACATAAATAATTGATAAAGAATCGAGTAAGTCCTTACCTGTTTATGGTCCTGTGATAGGAAGACCAAAGTGGAATCTTGCGTCGCACTGAGGTGCAGCCCCTTACCGAGCAAAGTCAGGTGGCCTTTTTTGGAACAGGACCATTGCTGGCTACCTGCATCGCGATCCACCTCTGACGCGGCTGAGAACTGGCCCCGGGCCTCTCCGTTTTGAAGGTGGCAGGGTTGCAGGTGGACGCCCTCAAACTGCTCCCGGGGAGCGGTCAGACACTCGCCGGTGTAGTGGTTGCTAAGGGCCTGGCTCTCAGGCAACCACAGCCATTCTTGGAAGGCTGAATGTGGGTCGCATTGTCCCAGCGAGACCCTCCCTCCAGGGAAACTGTCCTCCACTTGAAGGCATGTGCCCAGCAGCTTGTTTCGGATGTTTAAGCCAGATACATCTGTACAGGGGGAAGGGGAAGAATAAAAGTCTTCATAATCATTTCTAGAATAGCCAGTCGGGGATGTTAAACCTGTTTTCATCGTCCCCCCTTGTAGTTTACAGTATTACTTCTTTGCCATCTGTTGGATTTTTGGTCTTGTTGTTAGGTTTAATTCATTGATCCAAAATATAATTAGGATCACCAAGCACTACTACTTTGGTGTGAATGCTTGTCTCTCCGCATTTACGCAACAAACATTTCGATGCATTAAAATGCATGGTTGTCTGCATTTACAGTTGTTGAAATTGAACGAGTTAGAATCAAAGTGCAAATAAGTCAACATTTGAACAAACCGTACCAATGTTTGCTTCGCCGTCAAGAAAACGTTTTGTTTGTGATATTAAGCTGTGGAACATACACAAATAACTTTGTGGAGCACTGATACTATAAGCAAACGTTGGTAAGAGTAGCGAGACACTTAAAAAAGAAAAGAAAAATAAACTGTCACCAGATGAGTAAACAAAGAGTTCTTAACATGTCTCACCAGTCAAAATGAAGAGTGGAAGGAGGTAAACAGACTTCAGAGTTCTCCCCATGGCTGCAAACACTTCAGTGGGCCGGTTAGACAGAACAAGTGCAAGTAGCTGGAAGTGGACTTCATGCTGCCTCTCTCCGCTCTTGCATGAATTACTGCAGTGAGTGGATGAATGGAAGCAGGGGTGTGAGGTAGGGTAGGGTGGCATTCCTTTCCTAAACTCCTAGGGACCGCCGTCACTCCTCATATCACTTTCCCTTTAAGAAGCACAAACAAATGTGTTGGCAATTGCTGGTTTATTAATGCAATATTTTTTTAAACCAATCAATGGAAATGTGAACAATCGCAGATTCTTCACCCCTGTTGTTTGCATGCTTCCGTAATTCCGTCCTCTAAGCAAAAAAGTTGTTTTTACTTTTCTTCCCACCGCTGTCGTCGATCTAATCCATGCAAATGAGCAACAGTTGCAAATAGTTTTAAAGGGCATAAATCTGTTAATGGAAGAAAACATTGTTCCAAGTTGAATAGGATTGCCCACTCATTATGCTGAGAAATGGGACAGTCCTGGAGGCCAGCGTGGTCACGTGATGTTTTTCCCCTCTATTGTGATGCTTGGCAAACAACCCACAAAATAAATCCTTCTTCGTTACGTTAGCTGTAATTATGAATCATTGAGTAATTCCGTTTTTTTTTTTTTTTTACTAGATAAATGATTTCATGGGAAAGCCAGTCAATAAAACTAAACAGGCCACCATTGTGGAATTTTACCCAAATTTCTAGTACTACTTTGAAACCCTAGTTTGAAACCCTGACCCTTAGATGCATAAGTGGGTCAAAAATGAGCCGATGAGGTTTTTTTTTTAAAAAATATATCTTAATAATAAAAATGTAAGCTTTTCATATTCCGGGTCTTTCTCAAAAAACATGTTTTGCACACAATGGATGTTCACAATGTTCACATTTTTCTATGACTGTTTTAGGTAATTGCCTTTTCCAAAGAAAAAAAGAGTTCAAAATAAAGATATTTCAAACATTAAATCATTGTTGTTGCTACAATACCTAAATATCATAGAAATGAATGACAAATATGACATTAAAAACACATTGATTCTAATATGGAAGAGTGTCGGTTCCACTCACTTGTGGCGAGAAAGCTTTTGGTCTGATCAAGCTACATTCCAATGAAAAGGAAAAGCCCGAAAAGCAAGTCTCAGATTCATGCCTAGTCGTTAAACTAAGTGCAGCCTCGCATTTTCCTAAACATAAAATGCTGTGACTAGCATCGACAACACGTTTAACACAAACTACCTTTTCTTGTTCCTTGTAAACTGTACTGTAAGACGATCAATATTTAGTATTGCACAAGGTACATTGAAAAAGAGTCGCACCTCTTCAGTTAATTCCCTTTATAGGGAAAATCAAAATCCCAATCCACAGCACAAGCTCATTAGCCCACAGACAGGTACGAACGTTGTATCCCTGTGATGACACAAAATGGGGGGCTGTGGTCAAGTGTAGTCTTTATTAAGATTAACGAACAGCTTGACATTTTTAGTCCTCTGTCGGAATCGATCATTTTAATACCCGCAAGAGCCAATGGCGGAACATGAAGCTTGCGGAACACACGTCTTGGCCGCAGAGTGAATGTTAAACGTCCAAGGGGTAATCAATTCCAAGAAATTAGCTATTGATCTCTTATAGTTTTGTAATGGCTTATCTATCGGTTTGCTCTTTCGACAAATTCCTATATCAGTCGGATGGAATTGTGCTGGTTATATTGCTGTTGGCTGTGTGTGTTTGTGTGTGTCTTTGTATGTGTGTGTTTGTGCCCTCTCACAGTTTCTGTACCGTAATTTTCAGACTATAAGTCACGTTTTTTTTCATAGTTTGGGTGGGGGTGGGGGGGCGACTTATACTCAGGAGCGACTTATATACATATATATGTTTTTTTTCACTTTTTTGGGCATTTTATGGCTGGTGCGACTTATACTCCGGTGCGACTTATAGTCCGAAAATTACGGTATATGTATGTGTGCTGGGTGGCATTGTAATTAGAGCAGAGGACAGATTTGATTCTAAATGTGTTTGGAAGAATTTTAGTGTCTTTCATCTTCAATATTAACGATAAGAACATTTAGAACAATGTAGCAAGGTGATGTATATGAACTGTTGCTGTATTGATGAAGTGAGACATCAAATAAAAGAACTAACTGTAATGTCTTGAAATTATCCAGGTTTCAAAGAGCGTGCTGAAGAAAAAAGCCAAAGAATCTTCTCCGAGCGAGCAGATATGGTTGACATCAGCCTTGAAGGCCCATGTGGGCAAGGTCAGAGGTCAGACTGGGCAGAGTCAACCAAATGGCATTGCAGTTCCAGGTATTTACTTGTTTTACTGATGCGTTACATCTCGGGTTTTTTTTTTTTTTGGTGAGAGAAAATCGATAGAAACCCCAAAGATGAGAAAAAAAGACTCTTTCAGTACATTTGCCAAAAAAAGACATAAATCAGTCACCAGGATGAGTCTTAGTAGATCAGCCCATACCTCGACTATCATTACAGGAGAAAGGTGACACGTTTGATTGATTAAAATGGTGCGCTCCAGCTCGGACTAAATCATGTTAAGTGATGTGACATTGCAGTTTCGCGTATCATATTTCTGTCAAGACAATGGCACTGTCGAGGTACGATATCTGACAACGGCAGATTTCTGGGGGTGGGGTGGGCTGGATTTACGAGAAGCTTTTAGTGGTCTGCTGGAGATGAGAGAGTGTAAAAAGTGGCCCTTTTTTGTACATCCCGACTTACCGGGTGATTGTAAATTTTACAGCAGTTCAGTTTGGAAAGGGAGACTTTTACACAATGCGACAAATTGCCCGCTGTAAAAGTATTTACTGGTCTCGCCAATGCGCAGAAATATTTACCCGCAGATTATTTATGTGCTCAAGACGTGTCGTAACGGTGTCGTGTTGAAAGCAGCTGTCCGTTGTTAATGTTTTAATAGAAGAGGTCTCGACTAGGTCGTAATGGCTTTATGTCGGATACGGTTGTCTCCCAAAACAAGCCTTCGAGCTCAGAAAATGAAAAAAAAAATCTTGATTCTTTTTACTTTAAGTCACAGTGCTCAATTTGGTAATCAATTTTTAATTATTTTTTATATTGTTTATTATTTATTCATCACTCATTTTATTTATTTATTATTTATTGTTTGTGCCTTCTTGTTTTTATATTGTGTCGTCTAATTGTATGTTTATCGTGTACTGTGTCTCGTCACTGCGGGATGGAGGAAACGGAATTTCGGTCTCTTTATGTGTCTTGACATATGAAGGGATTGACAATAAAGCTGACTTTGACTTTGATATTTTTAATTGTTACTGAAGACACATTTATGTTCAACATTTTTTTCTCAGGCAAGACCTGGTCAATTATTACTTTCATTCATTCATCATGGCCCTTTATTTTGGGATTGACGTCTACATTTTAAATATCAACCACTGGGTGGCGCTGTGAGACTACCTATAAGAATATAAACCTAAGGGGGTTTGCTGTGGGCTCAGTCTCAGACAGAGCTGTAATTTCCTCGTAGTGGCAACGGGCTGCCATTGCTGTTATCTTTTAATAGATTGAAAACAAGCGGCTGTTGTTAATGCCTTCAATTGGCCAAGTTAGCGTCGAAATCTCCGGCATCCATCACTGTCGAGAATGTTGACACCTTGTCTTTCTCCTTCATGCGGTGGGCCGGTTAACAAATAGGGGGTTCTCTCTCCCTTAGGAGGCCACATCTTAAGAGGACACATTGACTTACACATTCGGAATTGATATAAAAAAGACGGATTGTTGCTGATCTCCGTGGTATTCCGCTGACTCTGCGATATCTTGCGGCAATACATTTAATCTCCGTAAACTTTGCCCCCTTTGAATTCTTGACCTCCCAGCTGCACCCTCGAGCTCAGCCGAGGACCGCATGTTGCTTGCGGGTTTGCACGGCACCCTGAAAAACATCCCCGTGCAGCTGTGTTTAGAGCCGGGAAGGGAGTTGGGAGCTCTAGCCGACCGAGGTGCCTGCTAATGCCTTGTTAGAGGGCTCTCACTTGCCGGGTCTCTGCGAGGTCAGTGTCAATTGTGCTTTAGTTCAAGGCCCTTGATCTCCTGGATAAAGCACAAAACTATGTTGGCTGTTAATGACCTACTTTTTTTTTTTTTCCCCTTGCTCTGGAAACTTTGTAGATTAGCTATAATGATTCTGCTAGTGGGAATTTTATTTGGAAAACAGCTTGCTCTTTATCTTAAGTTTAGAAACTTACCCAGGCCTCAGGATCAGATGTTTGCTAGTAATTGGCTTTTTTGTAAATATAATGCACTAGGGCTGCAACTCATGATTATTTGGATAATTGAGCAATCTGTTGATTTATTTGACCAATTCATTGTTAAAAAGGTTAAAACAATTGACCTAAATAAATTAAAATGTATTATAAATTATATGATTATATATGTATAAATGATAAGTTACTAGTTTGGCCCCTTTTCTATTTTTATCTTTTTCCCCACCTGTCTTTCATTTGCATTCATGTTTTATCGTCCCCTCTAATGTTCGTAAAAGTATGCTGCAATTTTAGAAAAATTACCAGGCGCTACTTTTACACGGCAACTCAAGTATTCATGTCTGCCTGAAACCGCAACAGAGCAGTGCTTGTTAATAATTTTCACTTTAACTGTTATTATTATTTTTTTTCCCCCAATGATTTCCTGCTCGGGAAAGGTGAAGGAGCAGCAACAGGGGGAAAATAGCTCTCGCTTCCTATTTGACTCTCCCCTTGATCTCGGTGCGAGCGGGTTGAGAGTTCAGTTTCGCACTCGGTTGCTTTTTCAGGTTAATAGTTGGTCCGATGTGTTTGTTGCCACAATAAGGCTTTAACACCCTCAGCAGAGTACTTGAAAAATGCAATTTGCCATCCACCTGACCACCTTCCTCCCTCCCTCCTTCCCTCCCGCCACCTCTCTCCAAAACACTCACCCGCCCACAGCTGATGAGACAAAAAGTTATTCAGAATAAAAGATACGAGACGGGGGGTGTTCTTGCCTATTAGCGGCTAATGAGACAAACTTGAGGACTTTCAAAACCTAAACGTGTTAGCTTTCATGGTGTCCCCCGATCCCAAGACCCCTTCAACGTGCACCACCCTGATCTCCCAATACGTCTTATAAAAAAACAAAAGTACCAATGAGGCCCTCCCCTGTGATTGTTCACACATGCTCCTGGCATTTTAAAGCTACAAAAAAGTGTGTGTGTGTAGATTCAAAATATAAAAATGCTCAGCTTATTTATATGAAACTAATTTACTCTCACCCCACCATTTAATGAGCTACACGCCATCCGTTCTCAATTTTTTTTCCAATATGACAAAGCCAGGAATTGGGTGGGCAGGTTGCGGTTGGGTGGGAAGCACATTAGATGAATGAAAAATAATAAGCCCAGAGAAAAAACAGTCATCCCAGTTGCCTTTGCCTCGCCGTGTTGGAAGCAAATATAAAATGTGTTCTTGTAATTGAGATCTTTTGGACAGCCTTGAATGATTCGCCCAACATTGGCTTTCTTTTTCTGGCCTCATTTTCTCCTGAGCGTGTATTGGAAGTGTGTTCTGGGTTGATGTCAGCAGGGAAAATCAAATGTGAGTTGGCCTGGAAGTGTTGCAGTAAACAGTGAGCAAATGCAAACACGGGCCAGTTCAGGGAATAAAAAGCCGAGGACTTGAAAAGATGAAATGCGGCACCCTCCGAAGGGATCTATAATTGATTCCGCATTGTTGTCCGCTGATCGGACAGCTCAACATAAAACTAATTAATAACCGTTATTAATTGGTGAGGTAATAGCTAATCACCGAGGTTGGAGCGAGGGAAATAGAGTTGAGAGGAAGGAAGATCAAATATCCACTTGATGTGTTATTTGTCGGGGGCCGTACATTGGTGCGTGTTAACTAAGTGTGCCACTGGACTTGGCCGGCTCATTATGGGGTTCCACAGCAACATTTTCTATTATTAATTCTATCTGAACACACCCATAAATGAATAATGAAATAAATAACGAAACCGTGTTTTAGTACTTTTTGGCAGCTGGGTCGTTTCCCATTTCCTACTTTTTTTTTCTCTCCTATTTGCTTGTTTCCCCACTAATTAACTTTCTAAGGAATTGTCCTGCTTTTCTACCGACTGACTTTCTTCAGCTTGAAGGATGAGCCATTGAAAGTGTGCTTACAGTCCACATAGTCTCGTGAACACACAGTAACCGGGGCAGCACACAAATTAATTGACTAGTTAATTATTTATTATTATTATGAATTAATTTAGGAGTTACTAGGCATTGCTCTTATAATATTTCTTGTTTCACTTTTATTTTGATGTTGCATAGTAAACAACTGTTGTGGCGGTTAGCTCTATTTGGCGGGCTCCCCCGCTAATGGCTTCATGACTGGGGAAAAAAAAAAAAAGAATTACACTACCGTTCAAAAGTTTGGGGTCACCCAAACAATTTTGTGACCCCAAACTTTTGAACGGTAGTGTATATATTTATTTAGATAATTATTTATAGATTATATATATAATCTTCTGTGTAAAAAATCTCATAATATATATGTATACTTATATTCATAGATTATTTATAATCTTATACAAATATAAAATATAATTTATAATATTTAATTCATAATATTTTCTTATAATAATATTTACACTACCGTTCAAAAGTTTGGGGTCACCCAAACAATTTTGTGACCCCAAACTTTTGAACGGTAGTGTATATTAATATGAAATGCATAACTTTTTTTTTCAATTTTTATGTACACCATATCAGTCATATCTTTTTTTTCTTTCAATTTTTATGTACACCATATTAGTCATCTTTTTTTTCTGACAATCTTTAAGGGTTAAGCTTTGAAAGTTTAATTAATTGCACTGCAATAGGTGAATTCAAAATGAAGGTTGGTTTGCGGGCCTTGAGTAAAACCTACTTGGTCTAACTTTAATTCACTTTCCACATTTGCCATTTACGTGATGGGCTTTGTTTCCTTCATTTAGGCTAATTATGAGACTGAGGGAGCCCCCACCCCAGCGAGGCTTTAAGATGCATGGCCTTTGCCCAGCGTCCTGCTGTTAAAGCCGAACAGAGGCTTGGCACTAAGTAGTCTGCATTCATTGAAGCTCTTAAAGAGTCCACTAAACTTAGTGCGTCCCCCTCTCTATTCCACTTGCACTACCATATTGATGACTGCTCTGTCTCTCTCTCCTCATTAGAGTCATCACAAATTCTTTCAAACGGCGCCGCACTTTTTTTTTTTTTTTAACTGTTAATTAGTTTGTTTTGTAAGGTTAGACGCGCGGACGGTGCAACTTCGCCAGCGCTCGGCCGCCATCTGCGTGGAGAAGGCGCTAACTATGTGCAGATGGCGTGTGCTTACAGACAGGTTGCCTCTTGTTGAGGGGAAACGACGCAAGAGACGCTTTTGCTTACTTTAACAAGATTTATGGCCGTTTCTCGCAGGTAACTGCTTTAATGATGATGGCGTGTCACTTGTCCAATGATAATTTGAGGCACAGGGAAAGAGGAAGGAAGTGAAATGATCTCTTTCAAATTCTGCATTCTTGAAAAAAAGGAGAGAAAATATTGAAGAAAATGGTCTTGCCTCTATTAGCATTAATACACTAGTAGGATTTTACTGGACTGATAATTGCATGACAATTTACATTAAAGGCAAAAAAATATATAATATGTATTTATATACTTGATTAAAAAAAAAAAAAAAAACAAGAGGTCTGCATTTATTCTTTGCTTGCAAGGTGCCTCTCCTGGTAGGGAACCTGCCCTTGTCAGTTGCAGTTCAGCGGCTTAATGCTTTCTGCTGGCCATAGTGAGTGACCCTCTCACAATTAAGAAAGGGTTAGCAAAATTATCGTTGGCCTCTTGCCACATAACTCGGCGGCGGATGTGAGAGTCCCTAAAAATTGATGAAATTGCAGGGTGTAATTAGCAATTTAGCAATCAAATGAAGACATGCCATCAATGTTCTTATACTATTTTCCCTAATTGTCAAAGTAAAACTAGATCAGGTTTCTACTCTTTCTCAGCCAATTAAAAATCATTTTACGCGGTAAAACAAAGTCAGTAGTTTTGGCGTACATCGATCGGTATGTCAGGAAAAAAAAAAGTGCTTATTTATGTATTCAGAGTGATTAATGTGTAAGAGTATTTTCGCAGTTTTGTCAAACACCTTTCAGTAAAGGTTTATTAATGATTATAATTTGCTGTGCTGACACCTTTTCTTCTTCTTCTCCATGATGAAATGGAGCGTTGAGTGGGCTGAGAGCTTTTGCAGTCCACGTCAGCGCTTATGGATTCGGTCATTTTCTCTGATCGGCAACAATGTTCATAATTGCGCATTGACGTTAAATGGAAGCCAGCGAGAAGCAAACAGGATGACTTTTTTTTTTTTTTTTAGGAGTGAATACAAAAGACCACTGTCTGTGACAATTTGCTTTTTAACAAGCCAGACTTCATTTCTCTTCCCTCTCTAAAATCTCAAACTCCCGAGGATCATCTACAAACAATTCAAGCGGCAGCCCCAAAATACCAGCGAGAGGGGGAAAAAAAAAAAAAAGCCTTTGTTCATTTCTTGCCCTGGCTTTCTCTCTTCCCCACTCTCCCCAAGGTTCTATTAGGAAATAGATCCCAGGTGTTCGATAAGCCTGTAGTGGACATGACAGCAGTGCAATCAAGTGTATAAATTTAATTGCAGGCCCATTTTGTGCCATTTATTAGCCGTTTAGGGGCACATTGCTCCACTTGAACCCTGTTATTGCCAGACAGAACAGATGTTTGGCTCCTTTTTAACTGTTGCTTTTAAAAGCCAAATGCTGCTACTAAAAATAAATGTAGAACTCGCTTTGAAATGTCAATATTGCTGCAACCTAACATTTGCTTAGAGACTCAAATGAATTTAAGGAGAGAATGACACCAAATAAAAAAGTCATTTGTATGATATGCAAAAACAAGGCACATGCTTCATAGCTGACTTTTATTTCACTACTTTGTTTTTCTTCTGCCGCACACGAAGAGCCTTGCTACTTGGTGGACGCCTTACCCTCATGTGACACTCCATTAATAATAATAACAATAAAAAAAAAGAAGCCTTGAGAAAGCCATGTTAATCGTAACCATATACTCAACCGTGGCACGCCTATAAATCACCTGGCTAATTGTAACAAATTACAGGCTGACATTAAGCTATGATTCCAAACCGGCAAATATTCATCAACATTGCGAGCGGCCCCCCTGTAAAAGTGCCGGCCATTTCCCAGGGCAAGCGTATATCCATCGTGGAACTTGCCCATTATTTATTACTCTTCCTTGTCCTTGCTATTTAAGTGCTGTGTGGTAATTGAATGGGATGCCGTGTTGTTTATTTATCGTACGGCTGGATGAAACCCAAATGCCGCTTGTAGTATGACCAGCGGTACACCTTGTTTTCCATTTCTTCGACTTGGTGAGCTCACAGCCCTTTATCGATTTCCGACTTGCTTGTTGCATCACAATCACCTTGAAGCGAGCCTGCTTCGTTTCAAGTCGCAAAGAACGTTTTCAAAACTGATCTCATATTACCATTTGTTGCCAAGCAGTTATCTTACAATCAATACTTCCTTGTCTCTCTAGTCAAGGAAATACTGTCAAATTTATTTGTCCATTTAAGCATATCGAAAGTGCTAGTTAGCTTGACGAACCATAATAATTATTGTCAGGCTAAAAAAGAAATCCCTCTTCTTGCCACTGTTAAACATTGCCGGCCTTATTATGGCCTTCTCTGATTCTGCCGGATGTGTTCAAGGATCTTCTCGGCGGTTAAAAAGGTCAGCTGCTCTTAGTTGAACACTGGCGGAATACTAATACCGTCCTTATTCAAATGATCTGCTTCAGCGCTTATTAAATTGATAGCCTCGCTGCTCTGATTTAATAGTGTTGTTGTCCAGAAGTGGGACACGGCTGGAGCCGGCGGGGGAGTTAGTGAGGTGCTTCTGAGGTAAAGCTCAAACATGGAGCACACTTACTTTTGAGGACGCAAAGTAATAGTCCATTTTGCCACAGCTGTGAATAAGACATTTTCCCGTTGCAGAGTTGCAGGAAATTGTCGGAGGGTGTTGACGGAGATTTCTTTTATCATGGAAGTTCATTGTACGAACGTAATCAATTATCCTACACAATTGAATTGAGTAATGAATTAATCGGCAAACCGTTTTATGTGCATCGTTATCCCCCCCCCCCCTTTGTGATCGCCGTAGCAACCGTGTAAACAGCACCGTTTAGTCCTCGCTTTGTCTGGGATTTAAGCGGTTCTGACAATTTTGTCCGACGCCATGTTGTTCCTTCACAAAACGGTGAGGTGACAGCCTAATGTGTTTTGGAATATACCGTAATTTTCGGACTATAAGTCGCACCGGAGTATAAGTCGCACCAGCCATAAAATGCCCAAAAAAGTGAAAAAAAACCATATATGTATATAAGTCGCTCCTGAGTATAAGTCGCCCCTCCCACCCAAACTATGAAAAAAACCGTGACTTATAGTCCGAAAATTATGGTATCCCTGTTAGAAAGACACACACACACACACACACACACCAATTACAGTTTGTCCCTAATAAACGGAGGTGAAGCCCGTCCGTGTCGTATGTGTCTGAGTGATGCGACCTTGATGCTGTTTAGCCCGGCGATTTGTTTATTGCCACTTACTTTTGACGCAAGTGTAAGTGAGCCTTTAAAGCGCTGCCAGTGACACTTCACAGAATGAGGGAGATAAAAATGGAGAAAATAGCAATGAAGGAAGGTAAGGGAGGAAAAAGCAGAAGAGATGGAGTAGAAAACGTGCACTCCTGGGGCAGATTACATAATGTATCATTCACAAAGCGTTGTTGCCAATTCGTCTTTTATGCTCCTTAAATTGCTGTTGCCATCCCAGAGCCCCCCCCCCTCCCCCCCCCGCACTTTGACAAATGCATCACAACACACACAAACATATTGTATTCTCTCTGTGTACACTTTTGTGTATAGTTAGTGGAGTCTATCACAAGCCCCCCGGGATGCTCCCGCGTGAGTGAGGGAAGGAAGGAAGGAGTTTGCGCCGAGCAGAGTATTGATGGAGCCGTGTTTCTGTTAGGCCGTGAAAACAAAGTCTCCCCGATGCGCAGCGGAGTGGAGGGGGATCAATAGACGCGCAGAGCTTCATTTCCTCGGGCTTTTACTGAAGAACCGCTCACTGATGCGTCGGTCGGGCCTGCCGTGATTGTTTTTTTTTGTTTTTTTTTTTGGACGCAGAGCAGCTAGCAAACTGTAATGCTAGGGGACTCGATGGGGAAAAATACAAACATATACGTATGTAGGTGTGTAGTGGATATTATGCACAATAGGGATGAACGATTTACCGACTGACCATAAAGCATCAACGCGAGGATTGTGCAATAAGCTTGTTTTGCAGTTTTGTATTATTACTATTAATAATATTAATAATAATAATACCTTATAATTATATATATATATGTATATACGTATATATATATATATATACTTTATACACTACCGTTCAAAAGTTTGGGGTCACTCAAACAATTTTGTGACCCCAAACTTTTGAACGGTAGTGTATATATTTATTTAGATAATTATTTATAGATTATATATATAATCTTCTGTGTAAAAAATCTTATATATGTATAATTATATTCATTGATTATTTATAATCTTATACAAATATAAGATATAATTTATAATATTTAATTCATAATATTTTATTATAATATTTACACTACCGTTCAAAAGTTCGGGGTCACCCAAACAATTTTGTGACCCCAAACTTTTGAACGGTAGTGTATATGTGTATATAAAAAATAACTATAATATATATATATATATATATATATATATATTATAGTTATTTAGAAAGTTATACCCACCTTTCTTCTGTAATCTGCCATCCAAATTTAAAATGAAACATTGATTACTTTTCCTATTCCCTGATCCAGCCGCTTTCTGTGAATCCGCACTCTGAATATGACGACGACCCCTTGTCGGAGCCTATATGGGGGTGAAAGGTCAAGGTTAGCGTGGCGTATCGCACGGAGTTGTGTTTGAATAACAAGAAGCAGGCTTGAGCTGACACGCGGGATATAACAATGAGTGAACTTGAGTGATGAAATGAAAGCCCGCACGCGACTGTACGTATGCATGCATGCACGCGAGGACGGCGCTAGCTGGCGCGTAGGATGACACGGGACCAGAGCCTGGGGCAGCCAGGGAGAGTTGAGGACCCAGCTGTCACCTCAGTCCGCCCCTTCTCTGGGGGCAACTGTCAATCAGCAGCTTCTCATATCGCTCCGTCATTGAAGCTAATTGCTATTGTCAACCCTAGAGACCCTCGTGCCATTGCTCTTTTGGAGAGAATACTGCCTCCAAACATGAGGAACCGCATCCAAGCTGCTTCTGGATTGAGTGTTAATAAGGTATTAGAAGAAAAATTAAAGGCAGGATCAGACAAGAACAACTGGCAAAGGCTTGGCTGAGAGTGGAATCGTTAAACGTTACATGGATGTTACAGCCTCACGCGCAAGCAGCAATAGACCTAATGAAAACAAGATGGATGCTCTCTCAGAGATGGCTGGCTGTGTTATTAATTGCTGTCCGTTTCTCCTACTGATAATGATGGGCTGCATCCTGGAGAGTTTGCAGGGAATACATTTTATTTGGAAAGATTATTTATCGTCCTCCTCATGGAGGGGGGTAGAAAAGCCAGCCTTTAAATAATGGCCTGTGTGAGATAAGTCCTCATGTTAATCCCTCTTTCTCTTTGGGCATCTTCTTAACCAAACCATCAGTACTGCGAGGAGTCAATTGGGACATTCACAGCCTGCATTTTCAATTATTCATTTCAAATCTCATGCCAAAAATGCAATCGGAGTGCTAGATAGGCAACGTATACAGTTTGCACCCATTTTGTCATCTTCCTCTAATGGTCTTATTGATATTCGATTCCGCCGAGCATTGTTCCAAAGTGGACATGCGCATTTAGAGCATTCTGGTTTTGTGAAGCAGCACTTCAATTAAAATAAAATAAAAAGACACCCCCCCCCCCCCTTTCCCAAGAAACCACGGGAGTATGAGGCCTCACGTCTCACACTCACCATTATCATAAGGTAACACTGCCTCACTCCCCCCCCCCCCCCCTCCCTCCCATCACCCCCCTCACAACCCATAAATCAGGATGCTGCTGTCATGGCGACTGTAGGCGTGGTCGCCGTGGTGACACGGCGGAGCCCGGTGTGGGTGTGAAATCACTTGACCCCGAGTGTTAACCTTTGCGGCGTGAATGGCCGATCTCCTCAGCAGGCAGGGAACAAAAGAGGCCTCGTATTGATTAAAGTCCGTCAGGCACACTTGATATTAAACACTCGCTTAGATGCGTATGTCGTCACCCCCCCTGCTTGCAGATTGCGTCTCACTCGCACAAGTGTAACAAATGTTTAAGTCTTCACAGTCACCTCCCGAGCAGACTGTGTTACGATCGCCGTGGCTTGAGGTCACAGCTAGCGCCGGGAAGGTGAAGGTCTCCGGGGTGATCAGTGTTTCGAGCGGTGTTTACTTTTTGTCGGCGCAGGTTGCCCTCCCCGTTATCCTCGCCATCTTCCCGATCGATACCGTGCATCCACAAAGGTCCATAGCAGCGTCGGACTCCGTCAACAACAACTTATGCTTGCGCAGCTCAAGGCAATTGAGTGGAAATCTCCTAGTGAGAACTCGGGCTTCTTTTTCAAGCACGTTTTAGACATGGGGTGACAGTGGCCACGCTGTAAAAAATACTGTATTTTAAATTTAATATAAAGCTGCAACTAAACTGTTTTAGAAACTATTTTTGATCATCAATTTTATTTTTAAGTTAAGTTTTATTTTTCAGCCCTACATACAAAAACAGGACAGCAATTCAAATTGACAATTTAAAAATGCACATTAAGATTCAAATGGAAAAAATAAATTCAATAATGTTGATCATTATTTTCCAAATTAATAGCAGGTGTTTGCAAATATTTTATATTTAAGAGGCTGACATTCTGAGAATTGATCTAAAGTCAACAATACTGAATAAATAAATAAATAAATAAATGAATAAATGGATAAATGGATAAATGGATAAATGGATAAATGGATAAATGGATAAATAAATAAATAAATAAATAAATAAATAAATAAATAAATAAATAAATAAATAAATAAATAAATAAATAAATAAATAAATAAATAAATTTGAAAATCAAGTAATTTCCTCAATTAAGTGATTAATTGTTCTGTCGTTACGACAATATTAAAGTTTAAAAACATCGGTCACACAGACGATGTATATTTTGGGATACAAATACGTATTTTCCCCTTCACATTGTTTCATACGTGCTTAATCCTAAAAGAATAATCATGCAATATTTAATCAGATCAAATCTCTGATTATAAATAATCCACTCGAACGAGGATGTTTGTTCCCTTTTCGCCGTGCAACCTCAGACCCAGGCCGGACTGTGAACTCCAGCCTCTCTTTCGGTACATGCCTGGTTCTGGCTTAATTGTCGTGCCAAAACCAGGAGACGGCTGGTAAGTGAGCTCGGCGTAGGAGGGGCCTTGGCGGGGTGCTGTCACATTCACGTCACATCCCAATGGTCCAGTAAATAGAGCGTGTGAGTGCACCCCCCCACCCTTCTCAAATCACTGACGGACCACTCCCCAACTCCAGCCTCCTCTCCCCTTTATTTATCTCCACTCTGTCATGTTCTTCACACCGGCTGAAATTTATTAATTACTGTGCCTTGTGATGATTTATGATCGTACTGACATAATTAATGATACACATCAATTCTCCACTTTAATTGAAGGGGGCTGCCGAGCCTACGCCGGCCCCCACCGAAAGGCCGGTGCCCCGAGAATGTGACGCGCCACCCTCAGCTTACTCTTCTTGCACTTTTTCCGCTCATTCGTCTTCCCTTTATTGGCCTCTTCGCCACGCCAAAGTGCTACAAGTTTCATACATCACACCGAGAGCACCAAATAAACTTGCTCTCACATGTATTTATGCATTCCTACATAGCTTTTTCTTGTTGTGTGTGTGTGTTGTGTGCATGAGGACCCCATAATGGCGGCTCCGAGTGTGTGTGTAGGTATACAGTGATATATGATTCATGAAGATGCGTGTGAGGCATATGTAATTCCAGCTCTACCCTCAGGACTAGAGACAACAAGGTAGTACATGAATATTTGATTTGCTGGGAGAAGGTAAAGCATCTATGCACAGCATTTTAAACAGACAAATGAGCAGATTCCTCTTGGATGTCTGTAAATATGAATCTATTTATTTTTTCATTTTTCCGAGACTGAATCAAAACTGTGAAAGGAAAACTCACTGTTGCTATTGGGGCCTGATCAATTTGGATTTTCTTAGGCCATTGCTGACAAAAAATACAGATTACCGATTAATCGGGGCGCAATTCAATAAATCATAATGCAATATGATTGAAATGCATTTTTTCAGTAGCTGTCGATGATATGCAGATTGTCACTGTTCCTTTGAATAGCAGGCGGTCAATTGTCAATACATCGATCGAAAAACAAAAACTTTTTTTTAAATCAATCAGGCCCCAGTGACCATCACAAGACCTCTCGTAAAAATCTGCAGACAATGCATTTGAAGTAACATTCATTGTCCTGCTCAGAGATATTGGCGCTTTTTCGATCAGTCGTATTTGCTTCTATGGTTATCATCACACTTTTTGTAATAAAACCTGCTCACACGTCAAGGATGTCCAAAGTGGTCAGAGTATGTCATAATAAAAGCAAAAAACTTTGCCAACTTTTGGTTGGACATTCCACTGTACTTTCAAGAACTGTGACAGTGTCAATTCACAGAATCTGAAAATGGAGAGTGTGTCGCAGAGGATTAGTCTCCATAGTAACGGCAAACTATGTGGATTTGAGAACATTTTTTGTTACATGTGAAAATGATTGGCACCTCTATTCCCTTCACAGATGACCCATACAAATTAGCCACATTGACGCAGTCTCCTCACTTTTGAAAACTCTTCTCTTTCGGCTATTTGCATACGAAACATGGCATGCTTATTGGCGGGCGGCTTGGGTTAGCTTGTTGTGGGCTGCTCTCCTATCTTACCGTTTGACGGCTTCTTTGTGATCAAGAGGATTGAAGGGGAGAGAAAACTGCCAAACGAGAAGAACTTCATTTCAACATAAGAGGCAGTAAAAGTCTCACTTATAAGCAAATGGAAAATAAAATGATATTCTGCACAACGTCCAATGCGGAGAAGAGGCCACAAAATGGTGACAATTATCTTCTTCACACGCTTGTCATATCTGCGTGACCGCACATTTGCTTTCCATTAATTGCCGACCAAAAGTATGGGGGAAAAATGGTTTAAGATGTGAAAAATATGTGTGGAGGCATCTGGCTATTTTAAAATATGACACTGCAGGGAGGAGGACATTTTTGGGGGGCTCCATTTTTTGCAACTACCTAATGACTGAGGTGAATGAACATACTTGGGTTGAATCAACAATTTATTATTATATATAATATATTGGATTCTCTCAGCTAATTAATCATGGTAACCAAAATGTTCATGAGCATACGCTGTAACCGAAAATAAAAACATTTTTGCAAGAACCAACCAATGCGTAGCTTTCAATTTGACAATTAGATTACATACGTGCCCCAATGTCCAAATTTAGTTGATGAAGCTTGATTAAATATTTATTTAAAATGTAGATTTGTTTATAAATGTCTACAATTTAGGCTAAAGAAAGCGAGTAGTGTACTAACACGGGTATTTTCTTATAACAATGCATATTCCCAAAAATATCGAAATTGGAACAGTAACTGTAGCTTGTATCACATGACGTCCACTAGGTGGCACCAGTGTTCCACACAATATTGTACAGTAAGCCTTTCCCAATTGGGAGAGACTTAAAGAAAGGACACAGAGGCTGAGCTTTTGGCAGCACAAAACACGTTGTCGAGTAAAAAGGAATTACAAAGTAGCCCTGCAAATATTTTAATTCATTTTGACAAGCCTTTTAGGAAAATCAAACTCACGCTGACGTTCTGAATAATTTTCATTTGACAGTGGTGCAAGGGAATAATTTTCTTTTCAGAAGATGCCAACTAGTATAAAAGTTGGGGTCACGTTACACAAAGAAGCATGAATAAAAACAATCTGTTATGTGTGCTCAGTTAACTAAATATATATATCATATTATGATATTGAAATTTGGGGGTTTATTTAAATATTGTCGATTAAAATGTGTTTTTTCAATTGTTTCCCAATATTTAAGTAAAGTGAAAATTAATCAGAACAAGTTTAGATCTTTTTCCCCCAAAATGGTAGATTAATCATTACGCATGATATCTATACAGTAATGGCTAAAATATTTTAACACGTCTTTTCAATGTCATTGTACTTTCATTAATTTATTATATTTTTGCTCCTGCAAAATGACTCAAGGGATTTCATGATATATATATATTTTTTGTCCAAATTAATGGCAAACGCCCCGAGCTGTAAAGGAGAAGCCATAAATCGCCTTGTCGTCTCAGTACGCACATATTCATACATGTCTACCATCTTGAATAATCGGAGCTCAGTGGGCCTGAGCACTGTGTTGTCACCTTTACCACATTAGAAACATTGTAGCCAGTGACACACTTAAACACCTTCGACCTTATTTAAAACACACACACCTGACTTGTGTATTTTTCGCCTTCCTGATTATTGCTTCTCTTCAATAACTTTATGATACTTTTAATTTGCAGAGTCGAAAAGAAATGGCAATATGCATTTTGGTCGACATCGATGTGAATGTGTGTGTGTGTTGTGATGTTCCCTCAGGGGCTGAGGTCATGGGCCATCATAAGCCACACCCTGTGGATGTTGATTGGTTTACAGTGTGAGGCCAGGGAAAGCCGCCCTCCCCCTCTTTTTGTCCCTGAACTGAATAGTAGGTTGAATAATCACACCGTGATGGGAATGTACAGTAAATTATTTTGTGAAGCTTCGTCTTTGTGATTCTTTCATAATATAACGTGCGTCTGGAAAAGTATGTTTGATCAAACAATGTGAATACGCAGATCCTTTAAAGATCCTCAAATCGGATTAAAAAAAAATAATTAAGGGCTTTTTTTCGTATAGATGTTTACGTGGTGCTCTGTCCCTATCGTCTGGCTGTGACAGCCTCTCGCCGGGAAGCTGCAACTGGCTTTATAAAGCCAATCATTTACATGCCACAACCTTACGGCCGCCTTTTGTCTGAGTCTTTGCCGAGAACCTTTTGTGTTGCTGTATTAGTTACGACTGCTGAACAATTGTGCGGCAAATAGTGATTAAAGATATTTGCAAAAAGTTAGGGATGAAAATGATCATTTTGTAACTCAATATCATGTTACCAGCCTGTCATATAGAAACCTGTAGACTTGAAATCATTTAATTACTAAAAATATTATTTGAATCTATATCGTCCTTTATTTATCCTAAGATGGTGGCACTGGTAAATTTAAAATTTCTGAAATGTTTGTGGTCTTTCCGTATGTGCGCCCGAAGCTGAGAATAATATATCGCCTTCTAACTGTGACTTTACTTTTCCAAGAGGAGTAAAAAAATAACAAGCAAAAGTAACAAGAAACTTTGCATGGGCAGTAAAGGACAGAAGTGCGTCAGGAAAGTCAAATAGGCCGAACAGTGAGAGAATGCTTTTTTCTTTGTTTCTCAGTATGTGTGCTAGAAGTCTAACTTGGCCTCGGGCTTTTTGCCATACGTACAATAAGATGGTCGATATGCACACAGTCAATCACAACGAGATGGAGAGTTGGAGTAGATTGACCCATCCTGCATCCATCCCCTCAAGCTCCTTCTCCAAGCTCAACATAAGTCGCAAATTAGTCCCAACTTGCTCAATGCTGCTTGACTGTCAAATGCAGTAACAACTGCTTACCAGCAGGGGGCAGTGTTACTTGCAATGCAAATTAAAAACCTGTGATTGAACAAATACTCTGTACGTTTAATTAAAGACTAAATAAAAAAAAGCGGATTGGTTTTTGTTGACTTAGTTCACAGACAAATTTGTATCCCATTTTAAATGATCACTGTGATTGGGTTTGCCCAGCAGGTGTTGTGGCACCAGCACACGCATACACAACCAACGGCCCACAACTTCAAATGGCTGCATTGCTCCACTTTCTTTCATAATGTACTCCACTATATGGGTCATATGTTTTAGAAGGTGGAGAATAAGGGGAAGTGGGAATTGTCACAACTTTTTTTTTTTTTGAAGATTTTGCCCATTTTCACATTCCTGGACTCACTCTCCTCCAAACCCTGATTAAAAAAAAAGATCCATCAAGTCAAACTTAAAGCAACTAGTTTCTGGTTATGATGCCATTATAAGTGCTTTTAGATCTTTGTTACATTGAAACTTTAAGGAAATAATAGAAAATGATGTCCGTTTGTCGGTCCATTCGTCCACCTCAAAATGGCCGCCCCCTGAAATGATTTTGCTGCTTAATTCATTATTTCGGAAACACAATAGTGATCAAAATAACACGTTTGAGTTGACTTCCCCTTTAAGGGCATATCATATACTATTTCTCCTGAAACTCTTGGTACTATCTTATATAGTATTGTAAACTAAACCTGTTAGGGTGTGATTTGCATTTTTATGTTTGCTGCATTTAACAAATGCTGTCTCTTGTGTGAGAGAGAGAAAAAAAAAACTTTGCCGCTAATTAAAGCTCATTACATGTTTTATGGCAACTAAATTCCCACGAGAACCGGCTCTGCTACAAAGGGCAAAGATCTGGAGAAATCAAACCCTCCTCACGCTAATCATCCACCGGCACATTTCCTATTAAACTGTCGTACGTGTTTGCATGCGGCACCTTTTCCTCCTGGTGTTTGCCACTGTGCACTCGGGTGCCTTTGTATGCACGCTCGCACTTGCGGGGTGACAAGCCAACGTGGGATGTCAGCCGAGGTGAGCGACTGCGGAATGCGGAGAGCGGTAGAGTGGCGCTCCGTCTGACACCGGTCCTGGAATGGAGGGGTTAAGCAGGGAATAGGGAATAGTGGCGGGGTAATAGCATGGGGGCGGAGGGTTGATGAAGGGTGAACAAAGGTGATGCTGTGTTTTACAAACACGACACCCTGATATGCTTTGTTGGCTCATTTGATAGGAGCATGTGACTGAAGGAGCGTGCCCTCGGGGGAAATTTAATAGCAGTCAACATCAGCCTCCGGGCTTTTGAAAGTAAAAATAGGGTAAACACGTCGCTTTGAGAGTGGAATAATTCCACTGTGTAGTGGCATAAGTCAGGATATGTAAGTGGGGACCAAATCTAATAGGACCTCGCTCGCCGTTATTGCGCTTGTTACTCAAGCCGTGCCGAAAAAAGTGAACCCTCGGTGTATACGTTGCGATTACTCAACGATCTTTTCTCCTCCGAGCAATTTTCCGACTCGTATCACATATTTACCGTTTTTTTCCATGTATAATGCGCCCCCATGTATAATACGCACCCTAAAAATGGCATGTTGATGCTGGAAAAAAGCCTGTACCCATGTATAATACGCACCCAAATTTTGACTCCTACTTAAGTCCGTAAATGTAAAATTATTTCAGAAAAAAGATCATCTTTGGGAACAACCGGATGTTATTCTGCTGGTCAGTATCACTGCGCATGCGCTAGCAAACTCGACAGCAAAGAAATGTTTCGGATTTGTGTAGAGTACATTGTGACAGCAAACGAGCAGGTGATCGAGCAAGCGTCTGATACGAGAGCATTGTGTTCGTATGGAGCGTGTTTGAAGTGAACAGCAGAGAAGAAAGCGCATCTGTAATGGCGGCTTCCGTATCATATCCGGATTAAAAAAAAAAAAACTTATTTTTTTGTACCCATGTATAATGCGCACCCCAGATTTTAGGACAATAAATTAGTTAAATTTTGCGCATTATACATGGAAAAAAACGGTAGCCGCTTTTCTTCAAGTCTAGAAAAGGAACCAACACCTTACTAAAGATGAATTTTCCCCAGATATGAAGCTGATGGGCCCTGAACTTCCCGTTCGACCTAATAGCGTCCCTAAAAGGGTAGCGGGCCAAACGCTTGACCTTCCGTTAATTGTCTTCTATGCATAACCACTTGTTAATTACTGGAAGAGCTAAAATGGCTTCTAAAGCTACTTTGCAAAAGGTCACTTGCCACTGGGTAATGAACAGTCTCCGAGGCGCTCAAGTTTGATCGTATGCTGTTCTAGCATTACGCCAATGGCCAAAGCCGAACGACAAAGTTATGCCGATGATGCTTTTGTGGGCGAGATGAGAAAGAGGGAGCTTGCTATAGCTTCTTTTTGTGAACCAGTTGAAGCCGGGGGCTGGAATCCGACTTCCCTCGGGGCAGCCTACCGTCAAAGTGGAATAAAGGAAAGACCGTGGATGTGAGAGGTGCCAATTAATAACCGCGGCGTTCACAACTTAACTACGCACGCCATTAGCCTCTGTACCTGTTCTCTTCATCTTTTCCCCGGGTCTACACAAGGACTACATCCATTCTTTGAGGTGACAGTATTATCAGGCAAGGGTCATCTCTCCTGCCTCCTTCACGTCGTACGATAATAAAGACGTGTTATTTTAAAGAGCTTGTTAAACGAGACGAGCCATCATACAGTGATAAAACGATTAAACATCAGCGCTTTTTATATGATACGCATTAACAGTTTGTCCCGAGAATGATTAGCTTGAAAAAAGTCGCTAACGCTTTCGTTGTGTCTTATGAAAACATCTTGTGAAAACATGAACGAGGATTAATACCGTAATTTTCGGACTATAAGTCGCGTTTTTTTTTCATAGTTTGGGTGGGAGGGCGACTTATATACATATATGTTTTTTTTTCACTTTTTTGGGCATTTTATGGCTGGTGCGATTTATACTCCGGTGCGACTTATAGTCCGAAAATTACGGTAGATGTTGGGACTGACATTAGTCATCGACTCACTTTCTCCGCCATGAATTAAAGCTATGCTAGACCTCTATTTAATATTTATTTATTTTTTTCCAACTTCTTCCGTCTTTCAATTTGTGGATGTTGCAGATTGATAAAAACAGTTTGAGCCAAGGAACAATTTTCCAATCTCATATTGTAAGCGTGAACTTTTTTTTCCCCCACTAATCGGATTACCGGTCAGGAAAATTTGTTGGTTTCAACTTTCCAAAGGTCTGTAACCCAGGTATGCGGAGCTCGCTTACGTTCAGCGGTTCATTCGCACTTTCTCCACCTCTATCACTTTTTTTTTTTTTTTTTAATAACTCCTGCTATTGTCTTGGTCCTTGCTGACAACAAAGGGGATAAATGAAATGCCTACTGTAAGTCCCTGTGGTTAGGCCTTGGACATGACATGTGTCAGCACATGATAAATTGGCTGTGTGTCTGTTCAATTTCAAATGCAAAGCTCGAGAGAGGATGGGCGAGAGAGGCAGACAGAGAGAGAGAGAGAGAGAGAGGGAGGGAGGGAATGGAGAATGCAGTGTGAGGATGCAAGCCTATTTCTGGCACAGGGCGAGGAGGAAGCCTCAGTTGCTGGATGTTTGCGTGTGCGCTAAAGATAAGCTAGCGCACAAGTTTCAGAGCAGGATGCCCACTTGCCGGGATTTAAGAGGTGAAATATTGGCAGCGAGCTCGACCAATGGGAAAAACGACAGCTCTTCTCGCAGTTTGACGAGCAAGCCACAAAGAACTGTTAACAAATTGTGCTCAGTCATTGAAATGGGGAGGAATAAAAGGGTAAAATAAGAAGTATGCCGCGTCTGGCTAATAATCTTTTTGAGCTAATCGGTGCAGCCGGGCTGGGAGAGTTGGCGCTCGTGAATTAGTGTTGGGGAAGAGGCAAGGATGTGAGCCAAATCCTGCTTGTATCTCCAAAGCGAAGCTTCACAGGAAGGGTGGTGGTATGGGGGGCTTGCGGGGTTAAACGAGGGGAGAAAGTGTCTCCGATACCTTGGAATGTTTTCCTGCCTGCCTGTTTGATGGCAAAGGAGGAAAGGATGGCACTCTCCTTAGAGATTGGCCTGTCGGCTGACAAAGCCGATATTATGGTAATGTCGGTCTAATCACTGAAAGCGATATCTCCGTAAAATCCGTAGGAGAAACCTAGGGTCTCCCCCACCGAACCAACCTCTCGGAGGGTTTTCACTCAATGGACTTTCTCGATTTTTGGAGGCAGCCTTAGTGTCTCACAAATTACAGATGAGTTTCATTGCTTTACCTCAGTTGAAAGCCTTGACTGGCAGATTAACCTTGCACTAATCTTTTACAAATTTGGCAACAACATCAAATAAAGTGTTTCTAGTCTAAATTTTGGCTACTGTCGGTGTAACATTATTGTGATTTGGTAACAATAGTAGGCAGTGAGTGAGAAATATAATATACTAACGGTCAATACCTAAACTGTTATTTTTGCGATGAGAAAGTCAGATTCAAGTGTAATGCAGACACTGATTGCAGAATGCATTGGCAGGCCCGAAGGAAGGCTGGATTAACTGTTGGGGTCCGGCCTGGCGGGAATTCACCGGAATGTACAGATTATGCAATCTTGCAGGCTTGGTAGGACTTCATTGTTTTCTCAAGAGAAGATATAATGATGAAATGTTAAAAGAAAGCAAAATGAAGGTCATTATATTCCAATGTCCTGTGACCCAAGTGGATTCCCAACACACCAAACTTGCTGAACACCCCTAAAAATATTCAAAAATATCTGCTGAGCAGTCAAAGAAATGTGAAGGTTTGAAAACAGATGGTGGACCAAAAGAAAAGTCCTAATTGTGCTGACCCAGGAGCATTTTTGCCCATGCGATCCATCCACGCCTGAACTCTTTGACACCTCATCCGGTGTGCTGACGAGACGATGCCGTGCCTTAATTGAAGTGGGTTTGTCTCATCCCGGCTCTCCTATCATCCTCTTCTCTACGGGTCAGTGAGAGGTGGGGGGGAAAACCCCCTTGAGTACGCCACATCGGCGGGATTGCTATTTGCCTCCGACCGCCCCGCTGAGAGGATGTTAGATTGAAGTTATTTTATGCTTGGCTTACCCCCTCTCTTCCACTCTTCTGCATCGTACCTTCTTCGTCTTTTCTTTTTCCCTTTTCGCCCTACTGCTCCCCCTATTACACTATTCTTAAAAACCTCTCATCCTGCACGCGATAAGGGGGGCGGCAATGTAACAGTTTTAAAGTGTGGTGATTTTTATGGAGGGTCCTGCGGTTGAATAATAGGCTTTAACCATTTCATTGCAATCATCCCCTTTTTTCTATTTTTTATTTTTTTTTTATTTTTTTTTTTAAAATTCAATAGACCGACAGCAATGTGTGTGCGATGTAAATATAAAAATTAAAATATACCGTAATTTTCGGACTATAAGTCGCACCGGAGTATAAGTCGCACCAGCCATAAAATGCCTAAAAAAGTGAAAAAAACCATATATATATATATATATATATATATATATATATATAAGTTGCTCCTGAGTATAAGTCGCCCCCCCACCCAAACTATGAAAAAAAAATGCGATTTATAGTCCGAAAATTACGGTAAATAAAAAAATATATGATAAAAATACACACACTTAAGAATACAATAATAAAAATACATCAACTTTTTTCCAAGCGTGTTTTTGCTGTGTGTTCTGAACTGGTGGCTGTGGGTCGCTCTAAGTGTTGAGCACATTAAGGGGGATGAGGGTAATGATGTGCGAGGCACTTGTGTTTTGTGCCAGGGCGACCCTGCGGCTCACACCCCATTCCCGGCCCAATGCGTTTCTGATTCTCTTCATCCTTCATCAGCAGGCAGCTTGTATGAGCTGCAGACATCTCCTAGAATCCACACACATGAATACTCACACACGTCCAGGTACATAAACTGCTAAGCAGTTCGAGATATGCATGTGCACATTTTTATTCCTTTTTAGCCACACAACAGACAGTTGAATGGACCACCCCAAGCACAAAGCAATATTCCACCTTATTCCCAAGGTGAATTGATAAGGTCATGGTAAAAGTACAAGTCAGCCTTAATATACCATTTTCAGATGCAAACATGGCGAGGCTCACTTTCACCCATATCAATGTTGTCCAAAAAAAAATCTGTCAGAAACATGTGGCTGCATATTGAATACTTATGACAAGGTGTGTGGGATTCCGACTGTTTTTTTTTTCACCTCCCATCGCGGGCTCTCAATGTGACGCACGGGCAAATATAGGCGATTAAAAAACTTCTCACCATGGGGCTTACCTTTATGGTTCACTGCAGTAATTGGCCAAGGTTGAACATAGCCGCTCCGCACTGGCAATAATATATTTGAGAAGATATTGAAAACGCTGACGAGGGAGACACAAGATGTCGTAGGATTCAAAAGTTAATAATGCTGTGGATTTTGATGAATGGATCTCTAAATATATTCTGATGTCGTTCTAAATTGCATCCTGAGGTACCACTTTCTGGGATTTAATTTAGACCTTCCTACCTCAATGAGTGCTGTAAATAGAAAAGCCCACTTTATGTGAAAGATAATATATGCAGGGGAAAAAAAAATATATATATAATGCATATCTAAATATATATAAAAAAAATCTTATGTAAAATTATATAAAATGTTATAAAAAAATTATATACATTTTTTATATACATTTTTTTAATATATATAAAAAAATATATATATATAATGCATATATAAATATAAATAAAAAGAATCTTATGTAAAATTATATAAAATGTTATAAAAAAAATTATATACATTTTTTATATGCATTTTTTTAAATATAAAATCACAAAAGAATATATAAAATATAAAAGCACTCCATCAATGGAGTCTCGGACTCAACACACACATTCAATATGCTTTTGAGTATATACATATCATTTTATCGCCGCGCATATGTAGCAGGCTCACACTAAGTCATCTAAAGGAGAGCATGATCTACAACGAAACATTAATCATCATTCATTGTATGTTAATAAATTCAGAATTTCTCCATTTACCATGCGGACGTCCACGCGTGCTGGAAATGCAACCTTTCCAGAGCTCATAAATCACACACACACTGAGTCATGTGACAAAGTATTCTAAACACAGGCTGAGTTGCTCTGATCCCCGGGGCACAAACACAAGCCAACTAATGTGACGGAATAAGACCGGGAACTGAAGGTTTTTGACTTTCTCTATACTGTAATCCCCGTGGCCACACCTGACGAGTCAAAAAAAAATCTCACTGTAGTTTAGATTTTTCCCTAAATCCACTTTATACAGTCACCACTCATTTGTTGCTTGCATTTCACTGTGATTTTATTTCCTCTATTTTATCTGCATGGAATACAAATCACTCTTAGTTCAGCCCGATTACCAAAAAGAGTTGGGAATGTGGGCCATTACTTTGGCTTTGCTCGCCCCACTAACATTGCTTGCTATTCAGGTGTAAGGCTGTTGTTGTCCAGATTAGATTATTTTTAGCCTTCGGGGAAAGGATCACCATTGTGTCTGCCTTTGCACAGCAATAAGCGTGTCTTTTTACCTTTTTTGCAAAGTGGTCACATGATCTCTGGGCTGTTTACACTCGCTTTATTCTTAAGATTAAGAGATTAAAGGCTTTGCGCTAAGGGGGGGGGGGAAGGGAGAAAAAAAGACACGGACGGTAGCCATTGCCAACACGAGGCCATTGAAAAGGCTGATACTGTCGCAAAAAAAAAAAAAAAAGGTTCGAGACCGTGCTGCGGTTGTGTACATTATAAAGTCGACTCTCTGAAGTGTGATTAGGGAGATAATGTCATTGCATATTAATGACCATTGTGTTTGCAGTGCGGAAATGAACGCCCTCTGATCTGCAAAACACTTCTGCTGACTCTGTAGAATCGCCCGTGTGGAAAGGCAGGAAAAATGGAGACGCTCTCAAAGAGAAGGCATTATTTATTTCTCGCCTTTTCTCCCTCTTTTTTACCCCCGCCCCTCTTTAGGTCTGGGGATTCTTTCCCATCTCTCCTCCGTTGCCAGGGCCTTTTGCGGGCTCCTTGGAGACTAGAGGACGAGTGGTTATTTCTGACTCCACAAGATGGTCGTGATTAATTGATTCGACATCTGATGGAACGTGTGTAATGTCTCTTGCTGCTCCAGCCTTGCCACTTGCTCAGATGAGCGGCAACCATTAATGCGTTGTGCATATATTGATGTAGTATATGGCGGTGTTTGATAGGAGAAATATGTTGATGCCAGCAATGTTCCTTTGTAAAGCCCACGTTGAGTTTGGGTCCCTGGCACTCTAAATTATTATTGTTTGCTGTTACCCTTGGAGAAAACAAATTCCGTACGCCCATGTATTCCCATTGGCTTCATGACAATGCCTTTTAAACTACATGGCTAACATTCAACATACTCTTTTTGATGTATCTGTTAGATCACTTCAGATTGTCTTTACATGATTTTGCGATGTCGCACCACGTAAACAAAATTGATTCCTGAGGCGCTTTAGCGGGGATGCCTCCGTTTCGTCGATTGAAGTTTAGACGGCTCCCTATTGTTTCGTATCTACGCTCTTGCTGTCTTCTCATTGGGGCCATTTTCTTCTTTTGTCGTATTGGGAAAAAAGGCGAAACGTCTGGAGGTGGAGTCCACTGCAGAGGAACGACGTGATTGGACGATTGTTGGTGTATTGGAAGCCACATGAGATGTCAATAACGTGTTTACCAGGCTCGGTTTTGAATTGTCTGGATATATGCCGGAGAAAACTCAGAGGAGTGGTTGATCTAGCTTCATATTCCAAGTCACTGGAGTGTCTGTTTGCTCAAATATTTTGTTGAATTAAAAGTAACTTTTTGCCTTGCTCAGCAAAACTTTCACTTTCTGACTAAATATTAAGTGAGGTAGAGATCACCGTGTTTTTTATAGTATAATGTGCAGTACTGCACAATAAGGGAAACAAAGCTGCAAACAAGTCAAACTTTATTTAAGTTTAATTTGGCATCTATACAAGGCCCACTGTCGATTTTTGAGAAAATGAAAGGATTTTAAGTGCATCTTGTAGTCTGAAAAAATATGCTGGTTTGCATTCAAGATTTAACATTATGATTTAAATATAATTATTTAAAAAATGTTGGCACGGGCTGCATCGTAGTCCGTTTTCTTCAATGGGCCATTATGACTTTCAACCCAAAGAAATGAATGTATCGCTTCATATTATATTCACTATAAGCTTCGAAAGAAACTGATGAATAACTAGTTTTCAAATCAGAGCCGAGTAAAAACTTTTCTACTACCGTATTTTCCGCCCTATAAGGCGCACCTAAAAACCTAAAATTTTCTCAAAAACCAACAGTGCGCCTTATAGTCCGGTGCGCCTTATATATGGACCAAATTCCTAAATTTAAACTGGCCCAAAGCATTGTGTCATGAAATCAGCTAACATTTACATCTCAATAGTTTGCAATAGACTTATGGGAAAGACACGCTCGGTATATAGCCGACATGGAGTATAAGCCACCGGGGAATGATCAAGTGTGCATCTCATCGACCCACATCCCCTTCCCCATTAGCCTGACATTTCATCCCTACATTTAATTTCAGGCCTTTCTAAAGAGCAGGTAATAGTGCAGAGGGGTACAGGGACCCAGAATTAAGCAGTTTTGCACCGAAGGGTAATTTGCTGTGATAAATGTGCCTTGCTTGCTAACTAATAATACATATTTTAAGTAGCGGCGGCACGGCTCCGTGGCCCAGTAAAGGTAGCATCATTATTAATGTGGGAGTCTCGGCGTGTTTTAGTCAGGGTTACGGCACCAAGGTCAGAGCCACGTTTCACCGAATTAAAAGCCATTTTGAGCTATGGTGCCGCTAATCAAGTCAGACCTAAAGGTGCATAGCTCACTTATAATGAGGCACCAATGGATTTAAATAAACAGCAAGATCGTGTGATTTATAAAGGCAATGCGCTACTCGTTAGCCAGTGACGGATATACTTTATTTTTGGGGCCACTTTACCCACAGGAGCTGGAGCTTTTAACCAGGTAATGTCTGCCGCCATTGTCAACGCATTGAGAGCGGGACACTTATCGCCGTCATTAGAAAAAAGTGGAGACACAATACAAGACTAATGGTAATATATGCTAGCCAAATGGGTGATCTTTTTTTTTTTTCTCCTCCAACCCTCCCCTCCCGGTGTAAAAACTACCCCTGAGTTTTCGGCCTGTGAATTCCTCATCTTATTTTCCACAAAGGGGTTTTCATAGATCCTGAAAGGAAAGCCTAATCCTTGATAGTGGAAATGTTTTGCATTTAAAGGACTGCTTTTGGTCGGGGGAAATGATGTTTGGATGGGGAGCGGGGGAGGTTTGCCAAAAGAGAAGGAAAAGTTCATTTTAGAGTGATCACTTGTATATATTATAATATTTTCATGACGGGACTAGAATATTTAAAGTATTCTCCTTTGAAATACTCCAAAGTTTGCTGCTAATGTGCCAACATTAATATGCTGAATGGAGACTTTCCGCCTTAAGAATACTTGAGTGTGAGAATCTTCTATTCCGTCACGTTAGGAATAAATTCTTATGCAGTCCCTCGACTATTAAGTTGTTTCCCTTTTCTAAAATTGATCCACCAGTTTCGGTAACTGCCTGCGTCTGTATTTCTTAACCCAACAACCCTCGGAGGTTATTTGTGGGGCACTTGTCCTGCTGCCCCCCCCCCCCCTTGCCGCTCCTGTCTGGCGTGATCCACTTGACTTTGTCGCCTGATGTTTTCCCGTTGCCCTTTTAAGGACGTTGCATGCAAATGTGTGGATCTGTTGACGTCTTTATATACACTCTGAGAAATTAAAGTCATTGGAGTTTTTTTTTTTTTTTTGAAGCTGGGATTGAGGACAACATTTTACGATTGATTGAGCGCTAAAAGCTTTTTTAATTTTTTTACCAAAAACTAGTAATTGAAGTGAAATGAACCCATGTTTTCCATCTGATTGCTAAACAACGGAGAAGATAAAAACTGTTTGATTTCCCATCTGTATCTCACCCGTAGCAAGACTCTTCATTTCCGAGTAATTTTCACTCCTGACACCACAGCTCAGCCTACCTGCCAATTTCTGTCTCGCCTCCTGAATGGGTGATTTGTAAAGCCATGTTCACCTCAACACTGTGAAGATTTACTCAGGAGCAAGCTTGCCAGGCGTTTGAGCTGTCAGTTCGCGCCGTGTTCACAAAGTCGCCGAAGGGAACGGAACGGCCGAGCTCAGCAAATTGACTCGGAGTTGTTTTTGTGCGTATAGTGAAATGGTTGGAAGTATTGATTTACATGGAAAGAGGCAAGCTGGTATTCTACCTTGAATGATTTTCTTTCTTTTTACGAGGAACACAACGTTTGCGAAAAAAAAAAAATAGTTTACTTAATCCTGGCTGACCTCTAGCTTGTTCCACGTACTTTCCCTGGTTCCTCTCTGAACTGGCTGGAGATATTTGAGGTCGCCGCTTTGTCTCCCTCTGCCTGTAGGTCATTGAGGTCGCAGTGGCCCTCAGAAGCTTTGAAAAAGGAGAAGAAGCCCCGCTTGGCTTCCCCGCTTGCAAGTGGGAGCGCCCCTTGCCCGCGCCTGCCCTGATGATTAATGCCGCCCCTGTCCAGCCACAAACCTTTCTGCCTCAGATAATACCAGGCAGCAAGCGTGGCTGACACTTTTAATGTATAATTAAGTAGAAAAAGTCAGCAGCGGCTATGCAAATTTTTTTTTTTCCCAATGATAAATGACGCTGTACGGCAGCAGGGATTGATTTGGTGTAAATGAAACTAATTAAGGAAATGTCAAACATAATTAATAAAACAGGTTTAAGCTGCAAAACATTGTCAATTGAATGAATGAGGAGGCATTGGCTCCCATTGTTGGGGCTTTATTTAGGTCTTGTGTTTAGCTTGTTCCCTGCTCCAGAATGCTCTCTCCCCTCCTCGCTCCCTCCTCCACCAATTCCCTGAGAGCAGGAAAATAAATTTGCTTGTCTCTCCACTGACTGTAGAAATTAATTGCTGAAATCTTGTCCCATCCAAGTGTTACATTCACATGCAGGACATTAACATAACTAATTTGAAAGAGCTCAAATGACTGCATAATAGCGCTCCGTCACCATGCATGACAGTCACTGGTCATACCAAATTAGCTTGGTTTTATAATTGAAAATCCCCCCCCCCCCCCTCGCCTATCTCATTTTTACACCATTCTCCTTTTCTTCATCTTGTTTCCTTTTATTCCTCACACCACGTCACTACTTTGCATTTACTTTTCCTGATAAGAACAAAGGTTTTGTAATTTACAAAGTCAGAGTGCTT